>NC_057807.1:256603245-256817369 GCF_018294505.1 Triticum aestivum
TCGCTTGCTGCAGCTCCACATATATTTTGCCTTGTCCATTCCTATGAGCTTAAATAGTTTTGATCGCGTGGGTGTGAGATTGCTGAGTCCCTGTGGCTCACAGATACTACAACTCCAGATGCAGGTCCAGGTGATTCTGCTCCAGTTGACGATTACGAGCTCAGGTGGGAGTTCGACGAGGACTCTCAGCGTTACTACGTGTCCTTTCCAGATGATCAGTAGTGGTGCCTAGTTGGGGTTATCGATTCAGGACCTTGTCGCATGTTGGGGGTCTTTTCTATTTTGGCGCCGTAGTCGGGCCATGAGTGTTTGCTTGATGGATGTTATTTATGTACTCTGATGTGACGTGGCGAGTGTAAGCCAACTATGTTATCTCCCCCTTTTATTATATATTACATGGGATGTTGTAATGATTGCCTGACTTGCGACATTGCTTTCAATGCGGTTATGCCTCTAAGTCGTGCCTCGACACGTGGGAGTTATAGCCGCATCGAGGGCGTTACATCCTTGGTCTTCAAATTCGTCAGCAAAGCAATGGCATCTTCATATCTCAAGAAAAATACCTCAAAGATTGTCTGAAGAAGTTTGGAATGGAAGACTGCAAAGGCTACACGATGCCAATGCGAGCCAAACACCACCTTGGTCCCGATGACAATGGTAAAGAGTTCGATCAAAAGGTATACCGCTCCATGATTGGTTCTTTACTTTATCTATGTGCATCTAGGCCAGATATTATGCTTAGTGTTTGCATGTGTGCTCGATTCCAAGCGGCACCAAAGGAATCGCATCACTTAGCTGTGAAGCGAATTCTTCGATATTTGGCTTACACCCCAACACTCGGATTATGGTTTCCCAAGGGCTCAAAATTTGATTTGGTTGGATTCTCGGATTCTGATTATGCTGGTGACAAAGTGGATCACAAGTCTATATCAGGCACATGTCACTTTCTTGGTCGATCACTTGTCTGTTGGTCTTCAAAGAAGCAGAATTGTGTATCACTCTCAACTGCTGAATCTGAATACATTGCTGTTGGATCCTGTTGTGCTCAGCTTCTATGGATGAAGCAAACTCTCAAGGACTATGGCATCAACCTGAAACAAGTACCTCTCTTCTGCGACAACGAGAGTGCCATCAAGATAGCCAACAATCTAGTCCAACATTCAAAGACAAAGCACATTGAAATTCGTCATCACTTTCTCAGAGATCATGTCATGAAGAAAGATATCTATATCATTCACGTCAACACTGAAGAGCAATTGGCAAATATCTGCACAAAGCCCTTGGATGAGAAAAGGTTTTGCAAGTTACGGTGTGAGCTAAATATCTTGGAATCCTCTAATGTCCTGTGATCAGGCACACATCCTAACACTTATGCATGTTGATGACTTAGATGTGCAACACACAAAGTAATGTATATCTTCAATCAATGAAGATTTACACTCTGAGTGTGAATACATTAAAATGGAATTTGACTTCGGAGCGCCACGATAATTGTGCGTCGTGTCTGGGTCTAATACTTCCTATACGGTGGGTAACGCCACCACCAATTTTCTCTGTTTGAAGTGTTTCACTCATGGCGTTATTTTGCAAAGACTTCGCATTTGGTTTGTCTTCAGTTTCAATTTATCTTCATGATTTTCTACACTTTGATGATTTGATTGCTTTCAGATATATATATGAATATACTCGTGTTCTGTCCTCTACAGCATTCACTTATAGCTATGTCTTCAAGTTGAATCTTCTGAACTAAGTGAATGTGATCGGACCCTAACCTCTCTATGCTTTCTATCTCAAACTCTATCTGTCCAAATCATATGCATTCTATTGAAACTGTCGAATGTCTTCTCTGCGTCCTTGTCAGCAGAAGGCAAAGAGACAAACATTAAATTTGTTTTAAATGACTTACCTTTATTGTTGAAATCCGGAGAAGCCGGAACAACTCTCCGACATGCCTAACGGGCGTGGGAACGTGGGACAACTCTGAGTATGTTGCATGCTTGCCACGTGCCCCTAAGATGTGAACCGCCAGGGGCACCAGCGTAATTGCGCTGTGCCGCACACCTACTTATAAATACTTGTCCCCTGTGGTAAAGAAATCCTTCTTCCACCTCTCCACCTCGTCAAAACCATAGCGCCACCGCTAACTCTCGACAACGCCGGCGACGAAGCGCTTAGCTGCCGCGACTTCTCCGACGCCGTCCTCACGCCGGTCGCGGACATCGTCCTCTCCGCCGTCGGCGTAGGTGTCCTCCGTCGCCAAGTTAGGGCATGGTGGGCTGAACTGCTCGGTCTCCTATTCATCCCATCTAGCAGTTCTTTGTGCGGTAATTATACCTCTATTTTTACCACCTTTTTGATCTTCAAGATTCATCCTGTTTACCGAAAGTGGTTTCTGCCTATTCAACGTTAGATCTATTCTGTCTGCATCTCATACTGCCTAGTCAATTCACTTAGATTTCCTGTCTAGTTTGATTCCTCACTTGTACTTATTCACGGATTGGTACAAATCTGGAACCAACTCATCTATATAAGTGAATGTCTTCGCATCATGAGGTCAATGTCTTCAAACTGATTTATCTTCAAAATCTTCTGAGAATGCATATGACCTCTTCCCCTTCCCTCGCATCTCTAATGCTGTCACAAGTACATGTCCGTGGGAGAATCCCTTGATTCTCATAGTCTGCATTCGTTTGCAGAATACTTACAACATCATATCAATTCTCCTGAAGCCAGTTCCTGCTTGACCAGCAAGCGTAAGTCTCTGAAGCCTTTGAATGTATTGAAGCCATTCAGTTTGAAGTTCATGGCTGCAGAAAAATGAGCAAGGAAGGGTGGCAGACAGCGCAGAGAAGGAACATCCAAAGATCTGCCTGATGACCTAGTAGAGCCCTACAAGACAGATCCTGAAGAGACTTATCATCAGTGCAAGACACGAATCCAATGGA
The DNA here is from genome assembly GCF_018294505.1 of Triticum aestivum. Lineage (NCBI taxonomy): Eukaryota > Viridiplantae > Streptophyta > Magnoliopsida > Poales > Poaceae > Triticum > Triticum aestivum. Next base: position 256,606,191 of record NC_057807.1, read on the forward strand.
TTCGACGCTATTGGGCTGAAGAATGGTTCAAGTACAAATTCGTGACCAAGGAATATGCAGAGAAGAATGCTATCAAGAGTCCTTGGGGCGATATTCTCTATCGAGGCCTTCAACCCAAGAATAGACCCGAAGCTATTGAACAAGCCTTCTATCCTTGCATGGTCCGTGGACCTTAGCCTGAGAATGCCGATCCCACATCACTACTATGGTGTCGTGATGATGCTCTCTTCAAGCGCAACTTCCAGCACACAAAGGCTTCAGCCAAGGAAAACAAGAAGTCATTGGGATTAGACTTCAACCTTGGTCCATCTGCTCCTCGTGCTGACGACTCTCGTGATGCAGAACCCAATGTCATCGGCCCCTTCTCTAACCTTGACAACCTCATCACCTACATCTTGGTTCAGGGTGCCAGAGTAGATCATTCTGATAATGATGCTGACACTGATGAAGCCCCAGCTCCTCCTCCGAAGCCGCAGAAGCAAAAGAAGCTAAAGGCTTCTAAATCAGCACCTCCAAAAGCTTTACGTGCGAAGCCTCTGGCCACTGCACCTCCTGAAGCCAGTGTGCAGTCTGAAGATCAATCCCGTATCTCCAAGAAGACGGAGAAGAAAAAGCAAATTGTCAGGCATACTGATCAAACCTTGACTCCTGCTGCTATTCTGCGTGAAGATCCCATTGATCTGTCTAGCGATGAAGATCTTGCAGATGATGCCCTTGAGCAATTGATTAAAAGCAAAGAAGAAGCTAAAATCTTCAACAACCTGCCTCTCTTCGATGTGGCTATCATCCATAACTTCATTGATGAGTGGTTCGATACACCAAACCTCAGCTTTGACGATCTGCAGCTTCCCATTGGCCTCAACATCTCTTTCAATGGCGCCATTGCTTCTGAGCTAGCTCTTGCTCAGCGCATCGTTGAGCTGAAGAACAAAATTGATTATGAGAAGGCTCAATTCAGGAAGCATGTGGCGAAGCTCAGTGTTCAAGACGTCAAAAACTTCAAGTTCATGCTGCATGAGCTTAAAGAAGCTTTTCTGAAGAAGCGTCAAGAAGCTCAAGGCTCTCGTGAGCGCATGAAGAGTTTGGCTGATAAGTGTGTGCTTGCCTACAATGAGGCTGAGAAGCGCAAGTCACTTGGCCGTCCTGGCATTGACCCCAGGATGGCTGCAAAGAAAAAGAAGAAGCTTCCTGCTGACCAGCCTGCACCTTCAAGCCAAGAAGCCCCTCGCACTATCTTCCCAAGCAGCATGACTGGCTCGAAGCCAAAGGTCATCACAACCGCTTCAGAACAGAAGAAGACAAGGGTTGCCGAGGCTAAAGCCAGAAAGAGAAAGAATACTGAAGCCTCTGATGCCGCTCCCTCCAAAAAGAAGCACAAGACCAAGAAGCCTAGGGCTGCTCCCACAGAGCCCTTGGTTGTTGAACCTATCTCAATGGTTCGCCCTGCGTCTGAACATCAAGAAAGACAGATGATAGTTCATGAGCCTGCTCCCACAGAGACTCATGAAGCTGAAGATATTCCAGCAGCTGAACCCACCGCTGCTGAAGACATTGGTCATGATGACAATGTTGAAGATGATGTAGTTCTTCCTCAGATCGAACACAACGTGGTATCATCGCCTGTTCTTTCGAACAGCGAACTCATCAACATTGGTCGTCCTCTGACGCCAATTGCTCAGGATGCATCGTGGGCTGATCACCCACAGCAACAAGACTCCCCAAGTACTCCCCAACAACAACAACAAGCTACACCACCCGTGCAAGAAGAAGATGAAGACTTTGAGGCCCAGCCAACTCCATCTCCAAAGGCGTTGCCAGCACTTCGCAGGCTTCGCAAAGGACAAAGGCCTCAAGTCCCTCTGTCGAGCGTTCCAGAAGGAGAAGTGCAACGCCAACCTGTTGCACGTCAAGTATTTTCTGAACCCACTCCAACTGTGAATGTCTCCATGTCTGAAGCCCAAGCTGCTAAAGACATTCCGACTGCATCAGCCGAAGAGAATCAAGAAGACATACGTGTCCCTACTCCCCCATTTATTGAAGAAGTTGTTCCTGATGTGAACGTGCCAGTGCCCGACCCTCCTGTTCATCAAGAGGAGGTTGAAAATGTTGAAGCTGCCACCACCAACGCCAATGAAGCCAATGACGTTGTCATGGCTGACGCTAATGTGGAGCTTGAATCAACCAGTGTGCCTGAAGCTAAGTCGGCCACTGCACCTGAAGCTAATGAGGCAACTGCTCCCGAAGCACCTGTTGTGCAGCCTGAAGCCTCAGCTGTTGCCACTGCTCCTGTTCCACCACCAAGGCCTCATACAATTGAGCAAGCATACAGTCATGGTCAGCTAACCACTGTTCGATGGCCCATTCTGGTACCTCTGCCTACTGCCTCTGGACCTCAATTTGATTATCATGTTGAGCATAGGCCTCAGGTCCAGAAGCCAAAGCCAAGACTGCCAAGGTTTCCAGGTACTGCAAACTCACCAGGGTCCTTCAATGCTAATGGCTTAAAAAGCCAAAATACCTTCTTTGACAGTGCCAAGAACCCCTACTCCAAACCAAGGATATCATCAGATCGGTTCTGGAGCTATCAGCAGAGAAGCTATTACTCTTGCGTCCTATATGATCAAGGGCGCATTTTCCCTCATATGCGCCTTGACACTGAAGCCATTGCTGGACTGGCGTGCTTAGAAGAAGCACTTGATTGCTTTCATGATGCTGGTCTGCTCAACTTTGTGACAGACAAAGAACACTTGAATGAAGAGCTATTGCTTCAATTCTATGCTACTCTACACATTCGCAGCTACAACAGAGATATCAAGACATGGGTCCTCGAGTGGATGACCGAAAACGTTCATCATGAAGCCAAAACTCTTGACATCATTGAGCTTACAGGGCTAGCCACTCCTGGAGAGCTATATGAACCTGATTGTCAGCTACACCGCAATGCGTTGGAAATCATCTTCCATAAGCCAGAACCCAACATGAGCCAGATGTTGAGCATGATGAAGCCCTTGCCATGTGACGCTGAATATCCAATAGAGTTCTTTGTTGAAGACCTTGAGTATCTGCCATGCACAATATATCATATTATCAGGCGAACTCTATGGCCTATCAAAGGACATTCAACAGCGTCCAAGCTTGAAGGAGCTATGAAGACTTTGGTCTTCTACATTCTCAATGGCATCAGCTTCAATACTCAAGAATTCTTCATCAGGCAACTTGCTACTTCTGGATCTGATCTATTTGGTCTGAAGTTTTATGCTCCATGGGTCATGCGCCTCATCAAGCGACACTCATCTGTCAACTATCAACCATCTGCTCGCAATCATCTGATCTTTTTACCAGAGGTTGATATGTCACTTGAAGCCATATACTCTAACCCTGCCAAGAAGCCTCTTTGTCTTCAGAATGCCGAGCACCAAAGCTTCACTCAACCCATTGAAGGTGTTCAAGCAGCAACACGAATCTATCCATTAGCTAGAAATACTCGTCTGCCTCATCGAGCACCTACTGAAGCCATTGAAAGCACCATTGCCCAAAGGCCTCGGAAGCGTTCTCGCGTTCTCAATGACCGAGAACTTCTTGTGGCCCTTCATCAGAAACAGGATAAACATCACTTTTGGCTCAAGAGACAGATGCAAAGCCTCTTGGTGGATGTCAATCACATTCGAAACCTTGCCACCAAGAATGCATTTGTTGCTCATGAGACTTGCCGGCGATCATGGAAGAGCTTGACCCTGCTTAGTGCTGAAGCAGATCTTCAAGATGATGGCTTCAATGAAAGATTCCAGTTTGACTCCACTCCTCCACGGACTGCTGTCCTACGTCGTACTCCATCTCTTGAAGACTCTGAATATTCTTCCTCCGCGGCAACTGTCAATGCCAGAGTGATCAATGATTAAGATGATGCTACTTCACCACCTCCAACTACTGCACGCATACACACTGCACCAAGTTCGTCTGCACCGCCAACCAACAACGATAACCCTGTTGCTTCACCTACTCATGAGGACGAGTAGATGCTCTATGTCTTCAAACCTTTTTGGTCCTTACTGACAAAAGGGGGAGAAGCGTATGAGTTGATAGTCTTCAAGCGGGTTCATATGGGCAGTTACATTATATTTTGCCTCGTGCTTACAACTCTCATTTTGAAACATTTGGCTCTTTGAGTTGTAACACTTAAACTCGATGGTCATCTGCTACTTATTTGCTTTACTCCGTTTGTGCGATGATAACTTCCGCACTTAGATCATTCTGCAGACGTCCATTTTTCATTATGCATGTCATTCTACTTGCTATATCATTTCATGCATGATGAATTATCTTCATAAGTTGAAGTGGATCTCCACAAGTACAACCTGCCATGTGCATTTGCATTCCAAAAGCAAATTACTTATATGCACATCTTCAGGGGGAGCCCTTGCTACTTATGAAGACATTTCCCTATCCTTTACAATTTCACATACTTTATCCCCATTGAAAACTTCAACCAGTTTGTCATCAATCACCAAAAAGGGGGAGATTGTAAGTGCATCTAGTGCCACCCCTAGTTGGTTTTGGAGTATTTACGACAAAGTTGGTTGAGGGACTAATGCGTTTTGTGAGAATTGCAGGATAACGCAGGTAGTGTCCCTCATTGATTCGGTTTACCTACCGGAGATGACCCCTAAAATGTATGAAGACATTGAAGACAATGGTGGTATGAGAAGATATTCATATTGAAGACTATGACATGAGAAGACACTGCATGAAGACTTTGGAACGCGAAGATTGTGTGGTTTCGTTGTTTCCTTTTCTTCTTTGTTGAGTCATAGGAACCACCGTACTATTAAGTGGGGTCCAAGTGAACTAAGTCAGAGTGACTGAAGTGATGCTCAACCCAAATCCTATGTCTTCGAGCGAAGACAATGAGAGCAAATCTTATCCAGAGCTGGATGAGTCAGCTTTGCTTGTAGCCCAAGTAAAGTTGCCGTGTGTGTTTGAAATCTGACCGTTGGAACACGTGTCAGTTCCTTAGTGACCCAGGGTCATTTCGGACAAATCAGGTTGGTTTGCCTTGTGGCTATAAATAGCCCACCCCCTACACCATAAATTGGTGGCTGCTCAGAGTTAGTACACGGCTTTTGTCGTTTGAGAGCAACCACCTCGAAGCATTTGAGAGAGAGAAATCCTTGCGAGGACAAAGCCCAAACACCCAGAGCCAAAGAGTGTTAGGCATCACTGAAGTCTTTCTGTCTGTGTGACCTGAAGACTTATTACACTTGAGGACTGTGAATCCTCCAGCCGGTTAGGCGTCGCGTTCTGAGCATCCAAGAGTCATTGTGGATTGCCGGTGAACGAAGTCTGTGAAGGTTTGGAAGTCTACCTTGAAGACTTACCAGAGTGATTGGGCAAGGACTAAGTGTCCTTAGCTCAAGGGGAATAAGGTGAAGACACGGTCTTCTGAGTTGAATCTGAGCCTCCCTAACCATACGTATAGTTGTTACAGCAACTGGAACTGGTCCAACAAATCCTGTGTCTTCAACAAGCGACTAGTTCTATCCCTTTCCATCCTTTACTTAAGTTTGTCTTCATGAAGTCACTGCCTATATGTGTATCTGTTTGACTTCATTGTTTGACTTCTACTGTTGATTGGCTTCATACTATCTTCCATCCTGATCCTTACTACTTGCTGCTATTTGTCCTGTACTTTCACATCATTGCATACTTGACTATGGCTTGCTTATGGTAGTTTATCTTCCGCTGCATATCAACTAGGTTATTTCTGTTGTTTGTCTTCGAAACTTCTAAGTTTTGAAGACTTTCGTAAAAATCGCCTATTCACCCCCCCTCTAGTCGATACTAGCACTTTCAAAGGTCAATGAAGGAGTCTCAACACAGCATGACTCTCGAGTTGACGTTCTTCCCAATCTCTTCAACCGCTTCAAAAGACTCGACAATGAAAATGTTCACCAAACCTTCGATCGCCTGACTTACATCTCAAATGAGCTTCAAGCACTTGGTGCCAATGACATCACCGACCATGAAGTGGTGAAGAAATTGCTGAGATCGCTTGATTCCTCATTTGACACCCTTGCACTGATGATACAAGAATGTGGGGACTACAAGTCACCTGATCCTGCTGATATCCTTGAGAGGCTAAACACTCACGAGTTCCAGCTTGCTGAGAAGAGAGATCTCTATGGATCGAGCTATGGCAAATCTCGCGCTCTGAAGGCCAAGGCAGTATCTGAATCTGAAGGTGAGGATTGTGGTAGCAGCCTTGGTGATCCTGAACAACTGAGCCATGAGCTAGCAATGCTCGTGAGGAAATTCCAGAAGTTCTCAAGGCGTGGTCGTTTTGGAAAATCCTCAAGAAGTGATGATGTAATATCAGATTCCTCATCCCATGACTACAAGAAAAGAACTTTCCACAAATGCAAGAAACCTGGGCACTACATTCAAGATTGTCCTCCGTGGGAAAAGAATCAAAGAAGAAGAAATACAAGGATTACAGTGCTGATGACTCAAAGAAGAAGAAGAAATCTTCTAAGTCCTCATCATCAAAATCCTCGAAGTCTTCATCTCACAAGAAGAGCAGCTCCAAAAAGGCTCAGGCCTTCATTGGCAGGGAAATGGACTCTGAAGCTGAATCTGAGGGAAATGAGGAAGAGGAGGCATCTGAGGAGTCAGAATCTGGTGTGGGGAGTCTAGCCCTCGCTACTGCGTTCTCAGCAAGTCCATCTTCAACTCTGAGGAGAATGGCTTCCCCAACAAGGCTGACGACGGCGATGATGACTACTGTAACACCCACGATGCGGCTATATCTCCCACGTGTCGAAGCACGACTTAGAGGCATAACCGCATAGTGGTTTTGCCGCAAGAAGGGTCATCTTCACACAATCCCATGTAATGAACAAGAATGGGATAAAGAGAGTTGGCTTACAATCGCCACTTCACACAATACATAATTAAAGTTCATACATCATTCAAAGTACACTCATAGACCGACTACGGTCAAGTTCAAATGAAAAGAAGACAACCCCAATTGCTAGATCCCCGATCGTCCCGACTGGGCTCCACTACTGATCATCTGGAAACGATACATAGTAACGACCAAGGACCTCGTCAAACTCCCACTTCAACTCAGTTGTGCCATCTGCGCTGGTATCATCGGTACCTGCATCTGTTTTGGTAAAATCTGTGAGCCACGGGTACTCAGCAATCTGACACCCGCGAGATCAAGACTATTTAAGCTCATAGGTAGGCAAGGGGTAATATGGTGGAGCTGCGGCAAGCTCTAAGCATATATGGTGGCTAACATACGCAAGTGAGAGCGAGAAGAGAAGCAACGCATCAGTCGAGAAACTAGAAGTGATCAAGAAGTGATCCTGAAACTACTTACGTCAAGCATAACACAAACCGTGTTCACTTCCCGGACTCCGCCGAGAAGAGACCATCACGGCTACACACGCGGTTGATGCATTTTAATGAAGTCAAGTGTCAAGTTATCTACACCGGACATTAACAAATTCCCATCTGCCTCATAACCGCGGGCACGGCTTTCGAAAGATTATATACCCTGCAGGGGTGTCCCAACTCAGCTCATCACAAGCTCTCACGGTCAACGAAGGATATACCTTCTCCCGGGAAGACCCGACCAGTCTCGGAATCCCAGTTCGCAAAACATTTCGACAATGGTAAAAAAAAGACCAGCAAAGCCGCCCTATGTGCCGACAAATCCCGATAGGAGTCGCACGTATCTCGTTCTCAGGGCACACCGGATGGGCAAGATGTCGGGTTGGTATAGACCCTGGTTGCCCAGGGGACGCCGGACATCGCCCACGTTGGACCAACACTCGAAGGAGCACTGGCCTTGGGGGGGGGGGGTAAATAAAGATGACCCTTGGGCTCGCGAAAACCCAAGGGAAAAGGGCTTAGGTGGCAAATGGTAAAACCAAGGTTGGGCCTTGCTGGAGGAGTTTTATTCAAAGCGAACTGTTAAGGGGGTCCCATAAATCACCCAACCATGTAAGGAACGCAAAATCAAGGAACATAACACCGGTATGACGGAAACTAGGGCGGCAAGAGTGGAACAAGTCACCAGGCATAAGGCCGAGCCTTCCACCCTTTACCAAGTATATAAGGTGCATTAATTTATACAGGAGATATTGTGATATCCCAACACATCCATGTTCCATCCAGGAACAAACTTCAACTTCACCTGCAACTAACAATGCTATAAGAGGGGCTGAGCAAAAGCGGTGACATGGCCAAACAACGGTTGCTAGGACAGGTTGGTTAGAGGTTTGACATGGCAATAGGTAGGCATGGTAAACAAAGGCAGGTAGAGCTAACATAGCGATAGAGCGAGTACTAGCAAGCAAAAATAGAAGTGATATCGAAGGTATGGTCATCTTGTCTGCAAGGTTCTCAGAGTTGTCGAAGGCTTGGTCCTCGTAAGCGTACTCAACAGGTTCCTCGTAAGCGTTCTCGTCTCCTGGCTCTACCCAAAGCAAGAACACAAGCAAAGGAACCACAATAAATCACGGTGCAATGCACAAGCAACATGATGCAATACATGTCATGCTATGCGAGATGTGATATGCAATGCATCTGCGTGCTTCGGAAGGAAAGATGATGAACGAGGCATCAACTTGGCAAACCAAGTATGCCGCTGGAAGGATGAGATGATTTCGGTTGAAATCGATATAAAGATCACCGGATTCGGGTGCACGGTTTGAAAAAGACAAGCAAGAGAAGATATGATGCAAACTGCTTAAAACAGCAACATGGCCACTAGAGCATGACTAACATAGCATGGCAATAATGCACAAGATAACAGTTCTACAGACTTAGTGGAATTACTAGACATAGCAGAAACAGATTCATCATGGCATCTCAACAGGCTTGATCAACTCACTACCAGGCATGTCATGGCATGTAACAAGTACTAGCATGAAGTAGGCATGAAGATGAAGCTACTCATGTGCAAAACAAACAACTAGCATATTGCATGAACAAGCACATAAGAGACAAAACAACAACATGAAGTGAGATGACATGATTATGAACTTGCTCAAATGCAGAAACTAATGCCACCACTGGATTGGTGGGATTTTTCTACCCCAAAAACATATATAATATGTTAGGGTTGCTGTAGAAAAATCAACACAAATGCACAAAGATAAAACCTGCCTTAAATGGAAATATGACAGAAATGGCATTTTCCATATTTGGAAACGTCCAGAAATGGACTTGCCCGAAATGGATAGGTACTAAATGCCAGATATGGAATATTCGCTGGGAACCAAAATAAAACAAAAAAATAAAATAAAAAACACAGGGGCTAAGGAGGATGACATGTGGGGCCACCCTGTCATACTCACAGTGCAAGAAATGGAAAAAGGGGGGATGATATATGCACCCGCGGGGGAATCAAACCCGGGTCTCCCCGATGTGGCTCTGCTACGGCAACCACTGGGCTAGGCAGGCGGTTCTGATAGAAAAGGGCTTCGGCTCCTTATATCTAGTCCTACCGCTTCTATCCACACAGAGGAAAATAGAGCACAGCACGGCGCGACCAGAGGCGGCATAGGGATCACCGGAGCAGCTCTGGTGACCTAACGGAGCGGCAGATGGGAGCTACTGGATCGTAGGAGGATCCCGCTCTTGCGCTTGGAACGCACGACGCCCAACAGCGAAGAAAACGCTGCCGGCGACGAGGTCCCGAGCGGGCGGCGACGAGCTAAACCACGCCGAGGCGCTGGGTTAAACGAGCGGCAGAGAGCACGTATCTACCCTACGTGATACGACGAAGCCTATGGACATGCGCAAAGAGGCTAAAGAGGTCGGAGCACTCGCCGGAGATGAGGTCCGACGGCGGCGAGATCGGGCGCCCGCGGCGGCCGCGGTTAGAGCACGCAAACGAGGGGGAAAAAGGGGTAGGAAGATGCGCGAGCTCACCACAAGCACGATGGTGCGCTTGGCTTGGCGGGAGGTGGACGAAGACGGCGAAGGCGGTGGACGAACTCGTTCGGTGGCCGGGTTCAAAGACGAGGAAGAAGCGGTCGTTGCAGGGGCTCCGGCTCCACGTAGTCGACGACGGGGACGTAGTGGACGACGGGGAAGAAGAGGGACAAGCCAGGCGGGGAAGATGCCAAAGGAGAGCATGCCGGCGGCGAGGACGCGCTCTCAGGTGCGCTCGGGACGAAGCGGTTGTGGTGGATCTGGTGGCCAAACTTACCAGGAAACGGCGGCGGCGGACGAGGGAAACCCTAGGCGACGCGGGGGACACGGAAACTGGGGCTTAAAAGGGCTAGGGCGAGGGGTGCGAGCTCACGCGCGCTTGTGCTCGCGGTCCCCATGGCGACGGCGAGAGGAGAGGGAAAAGGTGGGTGCGGGGAACAGGGGAGGCGCTGACGAGCGGGACCCAACTAGCCACGTGGGCTTACGGGCTGCTGGGTATCGGGGCGGCTGGGTGAGAAACGTCCAGCAGCAAGCGGGCTGGCTGGCTGGCTGGGCTGCGCAGTGCACTAGCTGGGTCGGCCTGGGAGGCCGAGGCCCAGGGGGGGGGCTGCTGCGCTGGCTGCAGGCTGCTGCTACATTTCTATTTTTTTAAACAGAATTAGAAACAGAAAAACTCAGGGAAAAAGGAGAGGAGTTAGAGCTTAAAGAAAATATTCTCCAACTCCTGGAATTATCCACTATTTTAATAAATTGCATTGGGCATTTTTAGAGGTAGAAAAATAAGACAAGTTAGAATTATATTCAAACTTGTGTCATTTTTGAACCTGACCAAAACAACTTCAAATAAGGAGATTTTTGGCAGAGAGGTTTAGGGCATGGAGCAAGATTTACAGGGAGAAGATGATCATTAATAGAGAAAGGAAAATTAGCACTTGATAAAAGAAGGAAGTAGAGGGAAGGAGGAGAAGTGATGGTGCAATGCTTGAAAGGGGGGGACAAGGTCATGCCCATGATGCTCATGGCAACAATATGAATGACAAAATGCAACATGAGATGGCATGAGATGAAAATGCACTATATGATGATGACAAGAAGCACAAATGCAACATGGTAAGGGGAGCATGACAAAGAAAAGAATAACACACATAACCAAAACAAGATGAGGCCAATCATGATAAAACCCACAAGAATTGGATGAGGTCAAGTTGATATATTGCCAAATTGGGACATGTTACATCTGGGGTGTTACAACTACGCTCCCACCTATTGCTTCATGGCAAAGGGTGCCAAGGTACTCAAATATCCCTCCTCTGAATCAAGTGAGGATGAATCTGATGAAAACCTCAAGCCTAGCTACTCTAAACTTGCTAAGATTGTTGTGAAACAACAAAAGGCTTTTGAAAAGGTTCAAAATATGCTAGACAAAAGCGATGACCTGTTGGGTGAAGAAATGGATCGCACTCACCTTGACTGATAATCTTTAGAGACTTCAGTCCAAGTTTGATAACCTTCAGAGTCATCATAACACTCTCTTATCTGATCATGAGAAGCTTTCTTATGAATTTGTTCCAAGAAAGCAAGATCTTGAGAAGCTAAGGGAGAGTTATGAAGATCTTCAGAAGCAACGCGATTCATTGTTTGCTCAGCAGATCAGTGCTGCTCAGGAAGAATCCATTCCACCATGTTTGAAGTGCATTGAATGTGAATCTGCTAATTCTTCACCTGAAAGTTCAAATTCTTCTATTGCTGCAATTTCTTCATCTGTCTCTGCTATCACTAATTCCTCATATGAGGATACTTCTAGTATCACTGACAATGTAGGGCTGAAGGAATTGTACATGATAGGCATGTATAAAAGCCTCAAAGGGCAGCAGGCTCTTTGTGATGTGCTTAAAAAGAAGATCCTCAACAGGAACCCTAGGAAAGAGGGTATTGCCTTTGAGAGGAAACTCAATGCTGATGGAACATACTAGAAGCGTGAGCAGTATCCCTAAACCTCATGGGTTGCTGCAAAGGGACCTCCAGTAGATCCATCTACTTTATCTGGCTTTACATGTGAATCTCCTCATTCTTCTGATGAGTCATTTCACTCCAACTATAAGCTGTTAAAAATCAGAATGGTGAAGTATTTGCTAGACATGTTGGCACTAACTGCAGGAACGGTTCCCCTATGAAGAAAATCTGGGTTCCCAAAAAGTGCCTTGAAAGTCTTTAGGTGAATGTTGTCATGACACCACCTGTGAAGAATATGAATCCTAGATCAAATTGGTCATATGGGCCAAATTCTTTATATGGATCCAAGTCCTCATGCGGACCAAATTCCTCACGTGGATCAAATTCCTCAAATGGATCAAAGTCCTCATATGAACATCATCGTGCTAACCCTTCTGTTTCGCAGGGAAGATCTAAGGGCTATGAATATGTGCATTATTCTTCAAATCATTATGTTCATAAGTCCTCGAAGAATTTCTCTGCTTATTCATATGCTTATCCCAACTCCTCTTATGTGAAATGAAGTGGACTGGCTTCTATGCCACCTTTCTCTTATGGAGTTCGCAAAATGATGAACTCTTTGCCACCCCTCCAGATGTGGGTGGTAAAAAAAGAACTAATCTCTTATGCAGGGTCAGGTCTCCAGACGAACTTAAACATCTAAATAATTTGCTGGAGACCTGAAATACGCTTGAAAGGATGCAAGCTAATCATGAAGAAATGAATTTCTATTTCTCACGTCCTCATACTATTATATATGTCGATTGTTTGATGAAATTGATCTGATGAATTAGATGTCATATTCTTCACTGATGAAGTATATGAGTTCATAAGTTACACTAATTCATCTGCAGGATGATCAACCCAAAGCCACTGAGTGGGTCCTCGATAGTGGATGTACAAATCACATGACTGGTGACAAGAACTTATTGATGGATGCTCCCTTATCTCCATCGCATCTGAAGCATATCACCTATGCTGACAAAGGCAAAAGCAAGGTATTGGGCCTAGGTAAGGTTACGATCTCAAAGGATCGACAGATGGACAAAGTCATGCTTGTCGAGTCCTTAGGATTCAACCTCATGTCATTCTCAATGCTTTGTGATCTTGATATGGTTGTTATCTTTGGAAAGTATCGTTGTGTTGTGATCATGGAAGCAAACCATTCCCAAGTCTTCGAAGGCTTTAGGAGAGGAGATCTGTATATTGTTGATTTCTCCACAGGACCACAACCTGCTATATGTCTACTTGCAAAAGCTTCAAAAGGCTGGCTATGGCATCGATGACTCGGTCATGCTGGCATGAGGAACTTGCACACGCTCCCGAAGAAGAAGCATGTCATTGGCATTGAGAATGTCAAATTTCTCAAGGATCACCTATGCGGAGCCTGTGAAGCTGGAAAGATGACCAAGGTCAAGCATCCCGCAAAGACTATCATGACTACCACTCGTCCATTTGAATTGCTTCACATGGATCTCTTTTGTCCTAATCATTATTCTGCATTCACTAATGAGGCATCTTTATATGGCTTTGTTATTTTTGATGATTACTCTCGTTACACATGGGTGCATATCGTCACTTACAAATGTGAAGTGCAGGAAGTCTTCAAATGATTTTCCTCGAGGGCTTCAACCAACTTTGGTGCGAAGATCAAGCACATCAGAAGTGACAATGGGACTGAGTTCAAGAATACGGGTCTTGATGACTATCTTGATGAACTTGGTATCACTCATGATTTATCTGCTCCTTATACTCCTCAGCAGAATGGCATCGTGGAGCGCAAGAACCGAACTCTTGTTGAGATGGCTTGCACTATGCTTGATGAATACAAGACGCCTCGTCACTTCTAGATTGAGGCAATTGATACTATGTGCCACATCATCAATAGGGTATATCTTAAAAAATTCTTCAAGAAGACCGCATATGAACTCCTCACTGACAAGAAACCCAATGTGAGTTATTTCAAAGTCTTCGGTGCTAAATGTTGGATTAGAGATCCTCATCACAATTCTAAAATTGCACCGAAAGCACATGAAGTTTTTATGCTTGGTTACGGAAAGGACTCGCACACCTACAGAGTCTTCAACAACGTTCACCACAAGGTTGTTGAAACTGTAGATGTGCGGTTCGATGAAACTAATGGCTCACAAACAGAGCACCTACCTCTTGTGCTAGATGAAAAGTCACCCAAGGAAACCATCAAGTTCAAGGCTACTGAGGATGTTATCCCTACTGAAGAATCTGCTGAAGAAGTCATCCCAGATCATGAAGAACATCATGCTGATGCACCTGAAGAAAATGGTTCTGAAGAAAATGAGCAAATTCCTCGTCATCAACCTTATCATCCTCATGTCGCAAGTGAAGTGCAAATTGAGAAAATCATCAGCGACATCAATGCACCAGGTCCTCTCACACGCTCAAATGCTTCACATTTGTCTAACTTTTGTGGGCTCTTTGCTTTCGTCTCCATCACAGAGCCCACTAAGGTAGATGAAGCATTTCTGGAGCCTGAGTGGATTCAAGCTATGCAAGAGGAATTACATCAGTTCGAGCTCAACCATGTTTGGGAAGTTGTCTAGCGACCAGACCCTTGGAAGTACAACATCATCGGCACAAAATGGATCTACCGCAACAAGCAAGATGAAAATGGCCTTCTGGTGAGGAATAAGGCACGATTTGTAGCTCAAGGATACACACAGGTTGAAGGAATCGATTTTGATGAAACTTTTGCACTTGTTGCTAGACTTGAGGCTATTCACATATTACTTGCTTATGCTAACCATCATGACATCATCTTATATGAAATGGATGTGAAAACTGCATTCCTCAATGGTAAGCTTGAGGAAGAAGTATATGTTGCTCAACCCCCGGGTTTTGAATATCCAAAGCATCCCGACAAAGTCTTCAGACTCAACAAGGCCCTCTATGGCCTCAAGCAGGACCCTCGAGAGTGGTATGATACTTTGAAGGAATTCCTCATGAAGAAAGGCTTCAAACCCAGTTCACTTGACCCAACTCTTTTCACCAAAACCTATGATGATGAATTATTCGTGTGCCAAATTTATGTTGATGATATTATCTTTGGCTGTACTAACCAAAGTTACACTGACGAATTTGGTTATATGATGAGGGAGGAATATGAAATGTCTATGATGGGAGAATTGAAATTCTTCTTAGGTCTTAAAATTCGTCAACAACGTAATGCCATCTTCATATCTAAGGGGAAATACCTCAAGGACGTATTGAGGAAATTCGGCATGCAAGATTGCAAAGGTGTCAAAATCCCTATGCCCACAAATGGCCATCTATGCACTGATGAAAATGGTATTGACTTTGATCAAAAGTTATACCGCTCCATGATTGGCTCTTTATTGTATTTATGTGCATCTAGGCCAGATATTATGCTTAGTGTTTGCATGTGTGCCTGCTTTCAAGCTACACTGAAGGAATCACACCATAAGTCTGTGAAGCATATTCTTCGATATATAGCTCACACTCCAACACTTGGATTATGGTACCTCAAGGGCTCGGTTTTTGATCTCATTGGATATTCAGACTCTGACTATGCTGGTGATCGTGTGGACCACAAGTCAACATCAGGCACATTCCATTTCCTAGGACGATCCTTGGTATGTTGGTCCTCGAAGAAACAAAACTGCTTATCACTCTCTACTGCTGGAGCTGAGTACATTGCTGCTGGTTCGTGCTATGCTCAATTACTATGGATGAAGCAAACCCTCAAGGACTATGGCATTATTGTGAATAATGTGCCTCTGTATTGTGACAATGAGGGTGTCATCAAGATTGCTCATAACCCAGTTCAGCACTCGAAGACAAAGCACATTCAGATTCGTCATTAGTTTCTTTGTGATCATGTGTTGAAGGGCGACATCTCTATCATGAAGGAAATATGCCCTAGAGGCAATAATAAAGTTATTATTTATTTCCTTATATCATGATAAATATTTATTATTCATGCTAGAATTGTATTAATCGGAAACATAATACTTGTGTGAATACATAGACAAACAGAGTGTCACTAGTATGCCTCTACCTGACTAGCTCGTTGATCAAAAATGGTTATGTTTCCTAGCCATTGACATGAGTTGTCATTTGATTAACGGGATCACATCATTAGGAGAATGATGTGATTGACTTGACCCATTCCTTTAGCATAGCACACGATCGTTTAATATTCTGCTATTGGTTTCTTCATGACTTATACATGTTCCTATAACTATGAGATTATGCAACTCCCGTTTACCGGAGGAACACTTTGTGTGCTACCAAACGTCATAACGTAACTGGGTGTTTATAAAGGTGCTCCACAGGTGTCTCCGAAGGTACTTGTTGGGTTGGCGTATTTCGAGATTAGGATTTGTCACTCAGATTGTCAAAGAGGTATCTCTGGGCCCACTCGGTAATGCACATCACTTAAGCCATGCAAGCATTGCAACTAATGAGTTAGTTGCAGGATGATGAATTACAGAACGGGTAAAGGGACTTGCCGGGAACGAGATTGAACTAGGTATTGAGATACCGATGATTGAATCTCGGGCAAGTAACATACCAATGACAAAGGGAATAACGTATGTTGTTATGCGGTTTGACCGATAAAGATCTTCGTAGAATATGTGGGAACCAATATGAGCATCCAGGTTCCGCTATTGGTTATTGACCGGAGACGTGTCTCGGTCATGCCTACATAGTTCTGGAACCCGTAGAGTCCGCACACTTAAAGTTTTGATGACGGTTATATTATGAGTTTATGAGTTTTGATGTACCGAAGGTTGTTCGGAGTCCCGGATGTGATCACGGACATGACGAGGAGTCTCAAAATGGTCGAGACATGAAGATTGATATATTGGAAGCCTATATTTGGATATCGGAAGTGTTCCGGGTGAAATCGGGAGTTTACCGGAGTACCGGAGGGGTTACCGGAACCCCCCGTGGGTTTAATGGGCCATAGTTGGCCTTAGTGGAGAAGAGGAGGGGCGGCCAGGGCAGGCCGCGCGCCCCCTCCCTCTCTAGTTCGAATTGGACAAGGAGGGGGGGCGCCCCTTTCCTTCTTCTCCTCTTACTCCTTCCCCCCTTCTCCTAATCCAACAAGGAAGGGAGGGAGTCCTACTCCCGGTGGGAGTAGGACTCCTCCTGGCGCGCCTCCTCCTGGCCGGCCGCACCTCCCCCCTTGCTCCTTTATATAGGGGGGCAGGGGGCACCCTGGAGACACAACGATTGATCTGTTTGATCTTTTAGCCGTGTGCGGTGCCCCCCTCCACCATAGTCCACCTCGATAATATTGTAGCGGTGCTTAGGCGAAGCCCTGTGTCGGTAGAACATCATCATCGTCACCACGCCGTCGTGCTGATGAAACTCTCCCTCAAAACTCGGCTGGATAGGAGTTCGATGGACTTTATCAGGCTGAACGTGTGCTGAACTCGGAGGTGCCGTGCATTCGGTACTTGATCGGTCGGATCGCGAAGACGTACGACTACATCAACCGTGTTGTGCTAAACGCTTCCGCTTTCGGTCTACGAGGGTACGTGGACAACACTCTCCCCTCTCGTTGCTAAGCATCACCATGATCTTGCGTGTGCGTAGGATTTTTTTTGAAATTACTACGTTCCCCAACAGTGGCATCCGAGCCTGGTTTTATGCATAGATGTCATATGCACGAGTAGAACACAAGTGAGTTATGGGCGATATAAGTCATACTGCTTACCAGCATGTCATACTTTGGTTCGGCGGTATTGTTGGATGAAGCGGCCCGGACCGACATTACGCATACGCTTACGCGAGACTGGTTCTATGGACGTGCTTTGCACATAGGTGGCTGGCGGGTGTGAGTTTCTCCAACTTTAGTTGAACCGAGTGTAGCTACGCCCGGTCCTTGCGAAGGTTAAAATAGCACCAACTTGACAAACTATCATTGTGGTTTTGATGCGTAGATAAGAACGGTTCTTGATCAGCCCTAGCAGCCACGTAAAACTTGCAACAACAAAGTAAAGGACGTCTAACTTGTTTTTGCAGGGCATGTTGTGATGTGATATGGTCAAGACATGATGCTATATTTTATTGTATGAGATGATCATGTTTTGTAACAGAGTTATCGGCAACTGGCAGGAGCCATATGGTTGTCGCTTTATTGTATGCAATGCAATCACCCTGTAATGCTTTACTTTATCACTAAGCGGTAGCGATAGTCGTAGAAGCATAGGTTGGCGAGACGACAACGATGCTACAATGGAGATCAAGGTGTCGCGCTGGTGAAGATGGTGATCATGACGGTGCTTTGGAGATGGAGATCACAAGCACAAGATGATGATGGCCATATCATATCACTTATATTGATTGCATGTGATGTTTATCTTTTATGCATCTTATTTTTCTTTGATTGACGGTAGCATTATAAGATGATCTCTCACTAAATTTCAAGATAAAAAGTGTTCTCCCTAAGTATGCACCGTTGCCAAAGTTTGTCGTGCCGAGACACCACATGATGATCGGGTGTGATAAGCTCTACGTCCATCTACAACGGGTGCAAGCCAGTTTTGCACACGCAGAATACTCAGGTTAAACTTGACGAGCCTAGCACATGTAGATATGGCCTCGGAACACTGAGACTGAAAGGTCGAGCGTGAATCATATAGTAGATATGATCAACATAGTGATGTTCACCATTGAACACTACTCCATTTCACGTGATGATCGGTTATGGTTTAGTTGATTTGGATCACGTAATCACTTAGATGATTAGAGAGATGTCTATCTAAGTGGGAGTTCTTAAGTAATCTGATTACTTGAACTTAAATTTATCATGAACTTAGTACCTGATAGTATCTTGCTTCTCTATGTTGTTGTAGATAGATGGCCCATGCTATTGTTCCATTGAATTTTAATGCGTTCCTTGAGAAAGCAAAGTTGAAAGATGATGGTAGCAATTACACGGACTGGGTCCGTAACTTGAGGATTATCCTCATTGCTGCACAGAAGAATTACGTCCTGGAAGCACCGCTGGGTGCCAAACCTGCTGCTTGAGCAACACCAGATGTTATGAACGTCTGGCAGAGCAAAGCTGATGACTACTCGATAGTTCAGTGTGCCATGCTTTACGGCTTAGAACCGGGTCTTCAACGACGTTTTGAACGTCATGGAGCATATGAGATGTTCCAGGAGTTGAAGTTAATATCTCAAGAAAATGCCCGGATTGAGAGATATGAAGTCTCCAATAAGTTCTATAGCTGCAAGATGGAGGATAATAGTTCTGTCAGTGAGCATACACTCAAAATGTCTGGGTATAATAATCACTTGATTCAACTGGGAGTTAATCTTCCGGATGATAGCGTCATTGACATAATTCTCCAATCACTGCCACCAAGCTACAAGAGCTTCGTGATGAACTATAACATGCAAGGGATGGAAAAGACTATTCCCGAGCTCTTCGCGATGCTAAAGGATGCGGAGGTAGAACTCAAAAAGGAGCATCAAGTGTTGATGGTTAACAAAACCACTAGTTTCAAGAAAAAGGCAAAGGGAATAAGAAGGGGAACTTCAAGAAGAATGGCAAGCAAGTTGCTGCTCAAGAGAAGAAACCCAAGTCTGCACCTAAGCCTGAAACTTAGTGCTTCTACTGCAAGCAGACTGTACACTGGAAGCGGAACTGCCCCAAGTATTTGGCAGATAAGAAGGATGGCAAGGTGAACAAAGGTATATCTGATATACATGTTATTGATGTGTACCTTACTAGAGCTCGCAGTAGCACCTGGGTATTTGATACTGGTTCTGTTGCTAATATTTGCAACTCGAAATAGGGACTACGGATTAAGCGAACACTAGCCAAGGACGAGGTGACGATGCGCGTGGGAAATGGTTCCAAAGTCGATGTGGTCGCCGTCGGGACGCTACCTCTACATCTACCTTCGGGATTAGTTTTAGACCTAAATAATTGTTATTTGGTGCCAGCGTTGAGCATGAACATTATATCTGGATCTTGTTTGATGCGAGATGGTTATTCATTTAAATCAGAGAATAATGGTTGTTCTATTTATATGAGTAATATCTTTAAGGTCATGCACCTTTGAAGAGTGGTCTATTTTTGATGAATCTCGATATTAGTGATACACATATTCATAATGTTGAAGCCAAAAGATGTAGAGTTGATAATGATAGTGCAACTTATTTGTGGCACTGCCGTTTGGGTCATATTGGTGTAAAGCGCATGAAGAAACTCCATACTGATGGACTTTTGGAATCACTTGATTATGAATCACTTGGTACTTGCAAACCATGCCTCATGGGCAAGATGACTAAAACGCCGTTCTCCGGAACTATGGAGCGAGCAACTGATTTGTTGGAAATCATACATACTGATGTATGTGGTCCAATGTATATTGAGGCTCGCGGCGGGTATCATTATTTTCTCACCTTCACAGACGATTTAAGCAGATATGGGTATATCTACTTAATGAAACATAAGCCTGAAACATTTGAAAAGTTCAAAGAATGTCAGAGTGAAGTGGAAAATCATCGTAACAAGAAAATAAAGTTTCTACGATCTAATCGTGGAGGAGAATATTTGAGTTTCGAGTTTGGTCTACATTTGAAACAATGCGGAATACTTTCGCAACTCACGCCACCCGGAACACCACAGCGTAATGGTGTGTCTGAACGTCGTAATCGTACGTTACTAGATATGGTGCGATCTATGATGTCTCTTACTGATTTACCGCTATTGTTTTGGGGTTATGCTTTAGAGATGACTACATTCACGTTAAATAGGGCACCATCAAAATCCGTTGAGACGACACCTTATGAACTATGGTTTGGCAAGAAACCAAAGTTGTCATTTCTTAAAGTTTGGGGTTGTGATGCTTATGTGAAAAAGCTTCAACCTGATAAGCTCGAACCCAAATCAGAGAAATGTGTCTTCATAGGATACCCAAAGGAGACTGTTGGGTACACCTTCTATCACAGATCCGAAGGCAAGACATTCGTTGCTAAGAATGGATCCTTTCTAGAGAAGGAGTTTCTCTCGAAAGAAGTGAGTGGGAGGAAAGTAGAACTTGATGAGGTAACTGTACCTGCTCCCTTATTGGAAAGTAGTTCATCACAGAAACCGGTTCCTGTGACGTCTACACCAATTAGTGAGGAAGTTAATGATGATGATCATGAAACTTCAGATCAAGTTGTTACTGAACCTCGTAGATCAACCAGAGTAAGATCCGCACCAGAGTGGTACGGTAATCCTGTTCTGGAAGTTATGTTACTAGACCATGACGAACCTACGAACTATGAAGAAGCGATGGTGAGCCCAGATTCCGCAAAATGGCTTGAGGCCATGAAATCTGAGATGGGATCCATGTATGAGAACAAAGTGTGGACTTTGGTTGACTTACCCGATGATCGGCAAGCAATTGAGAATAAATGGATCTTCAAGAAGAAGACTGACGCTGATGGTAATGTTACTGTCTACAAAGCTCGACTTGTTGCAAAAGGTTTTCGACAAGTTCAAGGGATTGACTACGATGAGACTTTCTCACCCGTGGCAATGCTTAAGTCTGTCTGAATCATGTTAGCAATTGCCGCATTTTATGATTATGAAATTTGGCAAATGGATGTCAAAACTGCATTCCTGAATGGATTTCTGGAAGAAGAGTTGTATATGATGCAACCAGAAGGTTTTGTCGATCCAAAGGGAGCTAACAAAGTGTGCAAGCTCCAGCGATCCATTTATGGACTGGTGCAAGCCTCTCGGAGTTGGAATAAATGTTTTGATAGTGTGATCAAAGCATTCGGTTTTATACACACTTTTGGTGAAGCCTGTATTTACAAGAAAGTGAGTGGGAGCTCTGTAGCATTTCTGATATTATATGTGGATGACATATTATTGATTGGAAATGATATACAATTTCTGGATAGCATAAAGGGATACTTGAATAAGATTTTTTCAATGAAGCACCTCGGTGAAGCTGCTTATATATTGGGCATCAAGATCTATAGAGATAGATCAAGACGCTTAATTCGACTTTCACAAAGCACATACCTTGACAAAGTTTTGAAGAAGTTCAAAATGGATCAAGCAAAGAAAGGGTTCTTGCTTGTGTTACAAGGTGTGAAGTTGAGTAAGACTCAATGCCCGACCACTGCAGAAGATAGAGAGAAGATGAAAGATGTTCCCTATGCTTCAGCCATAGGCTCTATCATGTATGCAATGCTGTGTACCAGACCTGATGTGTGCCTTGCTATAAGTTTAGCAGGGAGGTACCAAAGTAATCCAGGAGTGGATCACTGGACAGTGGTCAAGAACATCCAGAAATACCTAAAAAGGACTAAGGATATGTTTCTTGTTTATGGAGGTGACAAAGAGCTAGTCATTGATGGTTACGTCGATACAAGCTTTGACACTGATCTAGATGATTCTAAATCGCAAACTGGATACGTGTTTACATTGAACAGTGGAGCTGTCAGTTGGTGCGGTTCTAAACAAAGCATTGTGGCGGGATCTATGTGTGAAGCGGAATACATAGCTGCTTCGGAAGCAGCAAATGAAGGAGTCTGGATGAAGGAGTTCATATCCTATCTAGGTGTCATACCTAGTGCATCGGGTCCAATGAAAATCTTTTGTGACAATACTGGTGCAATTGCCTTGGCGAAGGAATCCAGATTTCAGAAGAGAACCAAGCACATCAAGAGACGCTTCAATTCCATCTGAGATCTAGTCCAGGTGGGAGACATAGAAATTTGCAAGATACATATGGATCTGAATGTTGCAGACCCGTTGACTAAGCCTCTTCCACGAGCAAAAAATGATCAACACCAAAGCTCCATGGGTCTTAGAATCATTACTGTGTAATCTAGATTATTGACTCTAGTGCAAGTGGGAGACTGAAGGAAAGATGCCCTAGAGGCAATAATAAAGTAATTATTTATTTCCTTATATCATGATAAATGTTTATTATTCATGCTAGAATTGTATTAATCGGAAACATAATACTTGTGTGAATACATAGACAAACAGAGTGTCACTAGTATGCCTCTACCTGACTAGCTCGTTGATCAAAGATGGTTATGTTTCCTAGCCATTGACATGAGTTGTCATTTGATTAATGGGATCACATCATTAGGAGAATGATGTGATTGACTTGACCCATTCCTTTATCATAGGACATGATCGTTCAGTATTCTACTATTGCTTTCTTCATGACTTATACATGTTCCTATAACTATGAGATTATGCAACTCCCGTTTACCGGAGGAACACTTTGTGTGCTACCAAATGTCACAACATAACTGGGTGATTATAAATGTGCTCTACAGGTGTCTCCGAAGGTACTTGTTGGGTTGGCGTATTTCGAGATTAGTATTTGTCACTCCGATTGTCGGAGAGGTATCTCTGGGCCCACTCGATAATGCACATCACTTAGGCCTTGCAAGCATTGCAAGTAATGAGTTAGTTGCGAGATGATGTATTACAGAACGAGTAAAGAGACATGCCGAGAACGAGATTGAACTAGGTATTGAGATACAGACGATCGAATCTCGGGCAAGTAACATACCGATGACAAAGGGAATAACATATGTTGTTATGCGGTTTGACTGATAAAGATCTTCATAGAATATGTGGGAACCAATACGAGCATCTAGGTTCCGCTATTGGTTATTGACCGGAGGCATGTCTCGGTCATGTCTACATAGTTCTCGAACCCGTAGGGTCCACACGCTTAAAGTTTCACTGACGGTTATATTATGAGTTTATGAGTTTTGATGTACCAAAGGTTGTTCGGAGTCTCGGATGTGATCAAGGACATGACGAGGAGTCTCGAAATGGTCGAGACATGAATATTGATATATTGGAAGCCTATATTTGGATATCGGAAGTGTTCCGGGTGAAATTGGGATTTTACCGGAGTACCGGAGGGGTTACCGGAACCCCCCGGGGGTTTAATGGGCCATAGTGGGCCTTAGTGGAGAAGAGGAGGGGCGGCCAGGGCAGGCCGCGTGCCCCTTCCCCCTCTAATCTGAATTGGACAAGGAGGGGGGGCTCCCCCCTTTCCTTCTTCTCCTCTTACTCCTTCCCCCCTTCTCCTAATCCAACAAGGAAGGGAGGGAGTCCTACTCCCGGTGGGAGTAGGGCTCCTCCTGGCGCGCCTCCTCCTGGACGGCCGCACCTCCCCCTTGCTCCTTTATATACGGGGCAGGGGGCACCCTAGAGACACAACAATTGATCTGTGTGATCTTTTAGCCGTGTGCGGTGCCCCCCTCCACCATAGTCCACCTCGATAATACTGTAGCGGTGCTTAGGCGAAGCCCTGCATCGGTAGAACATCATCATCGTCACCACCTCGTCGTGCTGAGGAAACTCTACCTCAACACTCGGCTGGATCGGAGTTCGAGGGACATCATCAGGCTGAACGTGTGCTGAACTCGGAGGTGCCGTGCGTTCGGTACTTGATCGGTCGGATCGTGAAGACGTACATCAACCGCGTTGTGCTAAATGCTTCCTCTTTCGGTCTACGAGGGTACGTGGACAACACCCTCCTCTCTCGTTGCTATGCATCACCATGATCTTGCGTGTGCGTAGGATTTTTTTGAAATTACTACGTTCCCCAACATATCGAGCACGTGAAGACTGAAGAACAGCTAGCCGATA
The DNA here is from genome assembly GCF_018294505.1 of Triticum aestivum. NCBI lineage: Eukaryota > Viridiplantae > Streptophyta > Magnoliopsida > Poales > Poaceae > Triticum > Triticum aestivum. The sequence goes on from NC_057807.1 coordinate 256,630,777, forward strand.
TCTTCACAAAGCCCTTGGATTAAAAGAGATTTAGGAAGTTGCGGTGTGAGCTAAATATCTTAGAATCTTCGAATGTCCTTTGAAAAGGACAGACATCCGAGCACTTATGCAAAATTGCTGACTTAGATGTGCAACACACGAAGTAACATTTTTTTCAATCAATGAAGACTAACCCTCTAAGTGTGAAGAAATTAACGAAGAATTTGATTCTCAGAGCCCTACGACAATTGTATGCGGCGTCTGAAATCATCATTCTTATACGGTGTGTCACGCCACCAACAAAAGTTGAAAATCTTCAATTTGAGTTTTTCTTCAGTTTTGAAATTCCTCAGTTGTTCAATTTCTTCAACTTTGCATTGTCTTCACTCATTCCGTCGTTGTTCTTCATTGACTATATATATATATATATATATATATATATATATATATATATATATATATATATATATTTGAGTTTTAGTCCTCTACAGCATTCACTTATGGCTATTTCTTTAAGTTGTTTTTCTGCTAAGTGAATGTGATCGGACCCTTCCCCCTCTATGCTAAAACCAACCCAGTCTGTTCACCAATTCCTCATGTGCCTTCTGTTTGAAACCCGTTCAAAATCTTCACTGTGTCCTTGTCAGCTGAAGAATTTGCGTATGAAACGTTAAAATATTCTTATCTGAATTTTCGGCTTTTGCTGCTCAAACCAATCCACATCCCACGATTGGATTTATCTATTCACCCACGATCTCTCACGATCTCCACCGCTCTGTACATGGGTGACACATGTCGCTAGGATGAGAAGGGTCAGGGGCACGTTTGTCCAATTTCCTCGGGCGAGTGGTTTTTCACCTCGGCTATATCTACCCCTCACCCTCCTCAGACTGCATTTTCCCCGCTCGACCTCACTCCCCTTGCTCGAGCTCTCAAGACCAAGAGCTGCTGCTACTTCCATCATCGCCGGTGAGGAAGAGCTTCACTGCCTCGACCTCGTCGCCGTCGTACTCGCATCGGCCGCGGATTTCTTCTATCCGCTGCCACCGTAGCTGTCTTCCTCTGCCAAGTTAGGGCGTGGAAGATTTGGACCGATGAACTTCTAATCTACTATTCCTAGTTCGTCGTGTTCTTCGTCAAGGGTAATTAAAAGTTACTTTTACTGCCCTTGTTGATTCTGATGATTTCCATAAAATCTTCAAAAGGTGTTTATTCTCCAACTTCCACACTTTAAACACCTCACACAAACATCTATTCTTGATCTGTTTCTCTAAGCAACATTTTTCTTCAAGATTCCTCAATTGTGTGGATTTTCAATCTATTCAACTCTAGAACCTAAGTCAAAGAACGCTTAGTGAAATTCCTCAAGACACCTCTGGTCAAATTCCTCAAACTTGTTCTTTTTGCAAAAACTTCTGAGAACGCATATGACCTCTCCAAATTCTTTGAAACTATACTCTATTCATAGGTACACTTGTCCGCTGCTGAATCACTAGGTTCTCATCAACTTAACTCATTTGCAGCATTCCTCGAAGACAAGGTGCATACCTCTTCAGAGAACTCAATTGTTCAAAAACCTCAACTAAAGAAAATGGCAGATGGCAAGAAACCTCAGAAGGGAGGCAACAAACTGGAAGTTAACACAACATTTGAGATCCCTGATGACATTTATGAGGAATATTGCACTCATGATGAAGCCAAACATGGCAAGGAGAACAAGAATCAGCGCAAGGTGCGCATACAAAGGATAGAGAGGAGATGGGCACAAGAATGGAGGGAGTACAGATATGTCACTCCAAAGTGCATGAAGAAATTCGCTCTTCACCCTCCTTGCCTAAGACCTCCGTTGGCACCTAGCCAAATTGCTGATCCCACTAGCCTCAAGCGCGGTGAGGACTATCCTAACGAATGGGCTAAATGGCAAGCCAAGCTAGCCAAAATGGCTAAGGAAGCACTGAGGAAATTCAATGAAGACTCTGCTGCTGCCGCTGTTGAGGCCTCTGCTAGCAAGCCTAAGAAGGCCATGCTCAAGAAGCCAACTCGCAAGTCCAGTTCTTGAACAAATTCCCTCACGGCCAAGCTCATATATGCCCTCACAGCAAATTTCTCAAGCCGCTCCAGTTCCTCTAATTGCAAAGTTCTTCAGCTCCTCTGCAATCCTCAACATGCCCCACTTTGCTGAAGACTAAGGCTACTCCTGGACGAGGCTCAAGACCAAGTCCTTATGAGAAGCATGTTGCCTTTAATGTGCCATCTAGTGAAGACGATGCTGATGATGAAGAACTCGCTGAAATCATTGGAGACAGACAACAAAGGGCCGCTAGAGCCAAAGGCAGTAATGTGCCATTGATGCTGGATCCAAAGTTGATCCTAGACTTCATCGACATATGGCATAAGGACCCCAACACTCCTTTGCCTGAGTTGAACCTCACTCCTGGTCAAAGTAATATGTTGACTTCCTACATTGGTGAGGAAAAATAGAAATTTGAACAGGGGAGGAAGGTGAAGAAAGCTCAATACAAGAAAGAGTGCTTTCTGAAGCAAAATGTTTTGAAGCTATCACCTGATGAACTTGTCCCTCTGCAATCAGAAATCAAGCATCTTAGTGATGAATTTGATCGATACTATGCTGGCTGGCTAGGAGCCAAAGTCAGATTCGTCAAGCTGACCAAGGGATTCACCTCAAATAATGATGCCTCAACGCAACATGAAATTCCTCAGGATGAAGCCGCTGCTCAGCCAACTGAAGAACATGCCATCACAGCTGATGAAAATCAGGCTGCTGATGAAACTAAAAGTACCAGGGCTGATGAAGCTATTCTAGCCACTGATGAAATTTTCAGGGCAACCACTAGTGTTGCGCCTCAAGATCTAGCCAGGCCAGCTGAAGCATCTGCTGCTGCACCTCAAGTCACTGAACAAGCCAGGGAAACTGCATCAGTTGCACCTGAGGAAACTGCACAAATTTCCTCTGCTCCTCCTGCACCAACACCAAGTCCTACCCTTCCTTCTGCATCAGAAGCAAAGAAAACCAAGGCTACAGAGTGAGCAGCTGTGAAGAAACGGAAAGCATCTAGCACCTCAGAGTCTTCAGCACCGAAGAAAATGAAGACTTTGACGAGCTCGTATGAGAATCCAATTGATGTTGTTCCGGTTTCAAGCATGCCATCAAAGGAAATCGTTCCCTTTGGTGAGGATTATGAGATCCCAAGCGGATCAGATGAAGATGTTCCTTTTGCTGCTTCATCAGAGCAGTTGGACGAAGAAATTGGATGATATCCCTTCAACCCCACTGGTATCATCGCCCATGCCTCAGTTCACGGCTGAAGAGGTAGGCGTTGAAGAAATGATGACTATTGGGAAAGTCATCACCCCAATTCACCCTTGTTCCCACTGCAATATATTCCTCAGTCCCGAGTCCAAACTGAAGAAGTTCAAATGGGCTCTGATGAACCTCAAGCCTCACTGCTCACCTTTCCTGAAGAAATTCCAGCCACTAGTGCTGATGCTCATGCTGCTGAAGAAGTGGAGATCCAGTCTGCTACTAAAGATGTTAACATTAAAATTCCTCCGCCTGCGGCTCCTGAGACTGTGATTTCTGAGGCTGTGAAGACATTGACTGATACTCCTCAGCCCAAGCCAAAGAATCCCTTCTCAAAGAAACAGAAGTTCAAAGCTGATGACTTCGTTCACGAGCATGTATTCTTCACTGATTACAACCCGTATGACTCTGCTCATCTTCGAAGGAAGCATTTCTGGACAGCAAGTCAGATGAATTTCTATTCTTCTCAACTTTTCGACAAAGACAATATCTTTGACCATGAGCATATTCCTCATGTTGACATGGAGTCGCTGTCTTGCTTCACCCTAGTCCTTAGTGTTCTTCACGACGCTGGGCTACTGAGTTTCTGCACCGACATATGTGACTGGAATGAAGAGCTAATTCTTCAGTTATACTCTACATTGCACATCACTGGCAACGCTGAAGATGTGAATTCATGGGTGCTAGACTAGATGACAGAGAACACGCACTATAAAGCACCGGCCTCTGAATTGCTTCATGCCTTGCCTGTCAGTCCTCCCCTTGAAGGTGCGCAGCTCATCTACCATGAACCTGAGGTATCTGATCATTACATGCAAGTGTTGATGAAGCCGCTGAAGCCTGGTCAAGCCCCCAGAACCAAATTCCTCATGAAGGAATTGCTCTATGTGCCAAGGACCGTCTACATGATTTTGACTAAGACCCTGAGTCCAATCAAAGGCCACGACTCTAATGAAGAAGAGGTCGTTGGCATCATGAAGAATCTGCTATTCAACATCATCCATGGTGTTTAAATCAACTACCATGATTTCTTCGTGAGGACCCTGGCAAATGTTGCATTGAGATTCCTCAGATCAAGGTCTTCAATCAATTACAAGGCTGATACTCTTAACCATGGCAGCTACTTGCCCCCTATTGAAGTCCTCAAGCAGACATTTTCCTCAGCAGATGAGAAGGGAAAGGCGACTGTGATTATTGATGAAGGCATTCGTTCATAGATGGATAGTTCCGCAAAGCTGCATCCTACTCCACCAATGATGACTCTGCCGCCAATGCTTCAAAGCAAAATCCTCAAGGCACAGCTCCAAGGGTGATGACTGATCGTGAGCTACTCCTCAGTCTTCACCAGAAGGTCGATCGCAACCATAAGTGGGTCAAGAGACAGTCTGGTTCCATTTTTCAAAACATGACCATCACTCAGAATTCAGTGAAGAAGAACCATTACTACCTCCATGAAGTCTTTTATTGCACCTGGGCTATTCTGTATCATCTCTACGGTGAAGAAGATCTTAAACAGATGGGCTTCAAGCAGGACTTTGACTGGTCTCAGCCACCTTCGAAGAAATTCAAGAAGGTCAAAGTTCCTGACTTGGTGGCCAGCTCTTATTCTTCATCGTGCGAGACTGATGAAATGAAGACTTGGACGACACTGCAGCAGGCCCTACTTCAACAACCGACCCCAACAACGCTGGCGATCCTCCATCGACTTCGTGATGATATTCTTCAGGGGCGTTAGTCCTCATTTTTCTCCCTTTTGGTCATTTGATGACAAAGGGGGAGAAATTTGAGTTAGTCTTCAAGCGGGTCTATATATGGGCATTTTTTTTGCTAAGTTACAACTCTCGTTCTTTTGAAGACTTTGTTGGATCGAGTTGTAATCTTAACTTCGATGGTGGTATGATACTTTTGCTATGTTCTTCTGCATGCTATTTCCTCATATATGTTAATGCACGCATGCTGAATTACATCAGTCACCATATCTCATCATGCATTTCAAATTCTTCATATCATATGTTAAATGCGTGTATGAATTACAAGATATAGGGGGAGATCTCCATGATTCTACCCTTCAATGTGCATTGCTTCTCAAAAGCAAATTCCTCACTATGCACATCTTCAGGGGGAGTTCTTCTATATCTTGCAATCAAATTCCTCAATATTAGTGTTTACACTTCATATGTTTATCCCCATTGAAAACTTAGCCTATATTGTCATCAATCACCAAAAAGGGGGAGATTGTAAGTGCATCTAGTGCCCCTTAGTGATTTTGGTGTATTGAAGACTTATAGGTTAAAGGACTAATGCGTTTGTGAGTGTACACAGGTCTATAAGCCTATGAGGAGTTTGATATTTACAGTGAAAGTCGACCCCTAAAAATGAATGTCTTCAACTGAAGACTTTGGCCTTCTGAAGACTTTGAGAGTGAAGAAATTGGTGTGACCGTGAAGGCTCCATATTCATTCGAGGAATATGAAGCGTGAAGACTTTTGTTTTCGTAGTTTCGTTTTCTCTTTCTTTAGTCATAGGAAACACCATACTGTTAAAGGGGGTCGAGGAAAAACTAAGGAAAAGTTTCCAAGTGATGCTCATCTCAAAATCCTACACTTACCGATCCCTTCGAGTGAAGCCATTGGAAATCTCATACAATTCAGTCAATTTCTTCAGTGACAGAGACGAAGTTCTTCTGGTCTCTGAGGAATTTGTTCTGACTGAGGAGTTAGGAATTCGCCAGTGCAGATTGCCTACAAGTGAGGAACATGATAGCCCTGAGGAATTTGAACCTCAAATTTCCGACCATTGCCGTGCTATGTGCTAGCTGTCCCAAAATATCTTACCCACCTAACAATCATATCATTGAAGGGAATTCATGTCTTATCATGTCGGGCTGCTCCCTAGACTATAAATAGCCGCCCCCTACTAGCTGGTTGGCTGCTCCGAGAGAAACTGACACTTGTCATTGAGAGCATCCCATCCTCCGAGGACTTTGAGCGAAAATCATCAAGCGAGGAAAACCCAAACCCAAACACCTACAAACCCAAAGTGACTGAGCATCACTGAAGAGATTGTTCCTGCGTGGATCTGACGCTTGTTACCTTTGAAGACTGTGCATCTTCCAGACGGTTAGGCGTCATGGTCTAGAGCATCCAAGAGGAAATTGTGGATCGCCGAGTGACTGAGTTTGTGAAGGTTTGGAAGTCACTCGAAGACTTAACACGAGTGATTGGGCGAGGTTTGTGTGACCTTAGCTCAAGGAGAATATGGTGAGGACTGTGTGTCCTCAGGTTTAAATACCTAGCCGCTCCAACCAGACGTACGACTGGCACAGCAGTTGGAACTGGTCTACCAAATCACTGTCTTCACTGAGCTACTGGTTCTATTTCCTCAACTCTTTCATTTCCTCATTACTGTGTTGTGTACCTGATCGTTACTGTTTGAAGACTTTGACTGAAGACTTTCTCAATTTCTACAGATCAATTTCTTCAGTCTGTTTGTCTTCAGCCTGCTTATCCTGTGTTTATGCTTTCTGTACTCTGTGCTTGTTTTCATTTCATCATGATGACTGTGCTTTTGTTCTGTTATGCTTGCATCTGAGTACTTATTCCACTGCTAGTCGTTCGTGACTTAGGAATTTCCTCACCCTGAAATTCCTCAGTGGCGAATTGTAAAAATTGCCTATTCACCCCCTCTAGTCGATATAACGCAATTTCAATCACCTCCATCCATTAAAATAAGAAATATAGTTGGCCAAAATGCAGTTGGCTATGATAGACGAGAAGTGAGACGTACTCCCTTATTTAATTCAACATAGATGAAAATACAATGGTATTGATGTCCTCATCATCCTTGATAAAGGCAAAGGTGTCTCGTCTTTTAAGACGACTTTGACGATCCCACTACGAACATGCGAGGACGCGCGCCTTAGCAATCGCTAAACCAACTCTGAGAGGTTATTAACCACACTGGAGCACAATCAACCTGACCACAAAGGTCTATTTTCTGCAAGCAAACGAAGAAAAAGTAAGAAACTGAGATTGCAATCTGGATATTGCGAATATAAGATGAAAGCTTTATTGATCAAGTTGGGGTTGTGTGACGTCTTGGTCTGGTCGTTGAACACAAACAGAGTATGCGAAGTTGCAGCTATGGCGAACTTTTAATCTAAACAAAACTCAAAGTCTAAACGACGCCGCAAGGGTTGTATATATGGAGGAAGAGGGGGGAATTTCGCGACCACTTGTAAGAGGGGTTTGAAACTGATACGTCCATTTTACATCACGTTTACCTAATCCTAATGCCCTTTCTCTCATAATATGCAAGGTACACACAAAGAGGGAGAATTCCGACAGCTGGAAATCTGGACTTGGAAAAGCTACGTTAGGCCACCTATTCTGCACAACTCCAAATGGGCTGAAACTTCACGAGGAATTTTTATGGAATAAATAAGAAATACTGGAGCAAATAGCCACTAGAGGGGGGCCACCTAGTGAGCGGAAGACACCAGCGCTCGCCTGGCCCCCAAGGCGCGCCCTGGTGGGTTGTGCTCAGCCCAGCCCACCTCCAGTGCCACCTCTTCTGGTATATATATGTCATTTTGACCTAGAAAAAAAGAAGGGGAGGACTTTCGGGATGAAGTGTCGCCGCCCCAAGGCGGAACTTGGGTAGGAGCACTTTTGCCCTCCGGTGGAGCGATTCCGCCGGGGGAACTTCCCTCCCGGAGGGGGATATCATCGTCGTCATCATCACCAACAACTCTCCCATCTTGGGGAGGGCAATCTCCATCAACATCTTCAACAACACCATCTCCTCGCAAATCCTATTTGATCTCTTGTGTTCAATATGTGTACCGGAAGTATATATTGGTGCTTGTGGGTGACTAGTTGTGTTGATTACATCTTGTAATTGATTACTATATGGTTTATTTGGTGGAATATTATATGTTCAGATCCAATATTCTATTTAATACCCCTCTGATCTTGAGCATCATTATCATTTGTGAGTAGTTACTTTTTTTCTTGAGGTCACGGGAGAAATCTTATTGCAAGTAATCATGTGAACTTGATATGTGTTCGATATTTTGATAGTATCACTACTGGAATCAGCTACTTTGCCATCTGCCAGCTCTTTGCCGTCAGCTAGCAGACGGCAAAGAAGCTCTTTGCCACCAGCTACTCGAAAGCAGACGACAAAGAAATGGCTGATGGCAAAGAAAGCCTTTGCCATCAGCCTGTTCTTTGCCGTCCGCTAGCTGACGGCAAAGAATCTTTGCCGTCCGCTAGTAGACGGAAAAGAGGGAGGGGGGCCCACTGAGGAGCTGGTTAAAAAATACTTAATGTCCCCCTGCTTTGCCGTCCGCCGCAGATGGCAAATATGAACAAAAGCGGACGGCAAAGGAGGGCGGACGACAAAGGCTACCCTAACTAACCTAACTAACGGCTGAGCCCCCTCCCCCGCCCATTACTCATCTCTCTCCCTCGACCTCCTCCACCCCCGCCCCCGCCCCGCCGCCCGGCGCCGCCCCCGCCCTCGCGGCCCCCGCCACCGCCCCCTGCCGCCCGACGCCGCCGCCGCCCCCACCCCCTTCCCCACCCGCCACCGCCCCCACTGCCCCGCCGCCCGATGCTGCCCCCGCCCCTCCCGCCCCCGCCCCCGCCCCTCCCGCCCGGCGCCGCCCCCACCCCCGCCGCCCGGCCATCCCACTACCCCGGAGCCCTGCCACCCCCCACCCACCCACCACCCCGGCGCCAGCGTCGCCCCCTGCTCTGGTGAGTTTTTTTTGTTTTTCTTTTTTTTGCTATTTAATTCTTATTTAATTGTTAGTGTTAGTGTTAGTGTTAGATTTAGTGTTTGAAAAGAATAAAATTTAGTGTTAGTGTTAGAAAAAAGAATATGTAGAAGAAAAGAAGAAGAAGTGGAAAAAGATGAAAAAGAAGAAAAGAAAAGAAGTAGAAAAAAGATGAAAAAGAAGAAGAAGAAAAGAAGTAGAAGAAGTAGAAGTAGAAGAAGAAGAATAGAAGAAAAGAAAAGAAGTAAAACAAGTAGAAAAAAGATGAAAGAAGAAGAAGAAGAAGAAAAGAAAGAAGAAGAAAGGAAAGAAGAAGAAGAAGAAGAAGAAAGGAAAGAAGAAGAAGGATAGAAGAAGAAGAAGAAAGGAAAGAAGCAGAAAAAAGAAGAAGAAGAGAAGGAAAGAAGAAGAAGGATAGAAGGAAACACCCCGACCACTGACCCCGACACCCCGACCCCGACACCACACCCCGACACCTGACCCCGACACCCCGACCCCGACACCCCGACCCCGACACCACACCCCGACACACAGACCACGACACCACACCCCGACACCCCGACCCCGACACGACACCCTAACCCCGAAACAGCACCCCAACACCGACATGACACCCCGACCCCCTAAACCTCCCGAAAAGGTGCTCTTTGGCCTTCTAGAGGCCGACGGCAAAGGCTTGCCGTTAACCACCTAACGGAGTAACAACGCAATTATTGCCGTCAGTATTCTTTGCCATCGGCAGCTGATGGCAAAGGACCCTTTGCCGTCAGCCGCCCGGAGCGGACAACAATGTAGCTCTTTGCCGTCCCGTACGTTGCCGTCCACTTTTGCCGTAAGCGGCGGACGGCAAAGACCTTTGCCGTCCGCCATACGTGCCTTTGCCGTCCGCCGTGGCTGATGGCAAAGTAGCTGATACCTGTAGTGTATGTATGTTGTGATTCCCTCAGTGGTGTCATGTGAACGTCGACTACATGACACTTCACCATATTTGGACCTATGGGAATGCATTGTGGAGTAGTTATTAGATGATGGATTGCGAGAGTGACAAAAGCTTAAACCCTAGTTTATGCGCTATTCCATAAGGGACCGATTGGATCCAAAAGTTTAATGCTATGGTTAGAATTTATTCTTAATAATTTTCTCTTAGTTGCGGATGCTTGAGAGGGGGTTAATCATAAGTAGGAGGTTTTTTCAAGTAAGAACAACACCCAAGCACCGGTCCACCCACATATCAAATTATCAAAGTAGCGAACACGAATCAAACCAACATGATGAAAGTGACTAGATGAAATTCCCGTGTACCCTCAAGAACGCTTTGGCCTGTCCTTTGCCACAAAAGTATTGGCCTACCTTGCTGCATTTTTCTTACTATTATCGTTACTTGCTCGTTACAAATTATCTTGCTATCAAACTACTATATTACTTACAATTTTAGCACTTGCAGACATTACCTTGCTGAAAACCACTTGTTATTTCCTTCTGCTCCTCGTTGGGTTCGACACTCTTACTTATTGAAAAGGCTAAAATTGATCCCATATACTTGTGGGTCATCAGAAACCAACCCTAGCTCTTGTTTCCCCACACATACAGACTCTAAAAACAGCCTATACTCAAGTATTTCGAAATTACATGGGCTTGACCCAAAATAAGGTGGCATAGCACCTATTATAAGCTATGGACAAAATTTATGAAAGGGCATCTTGTATATTTCGTCCATGTCCTTGTATGTCATCAAGGAGGCTTCAAAGTGCTGAAATATGCACTATAAACGGCGTTCTGGTTCCCTTCGCGCGTGCCTTCATCTCCATGCTTGATCATGCTCCAGTTTTCATCCCTCTTGTCCATGCTAGGCCCTTCATTAGTAATCAACACAAATGTATCCAATTTAGGCAGCATCATATTCTCATGAACATTAAAATGGTTACCAAGAAACGGAAGTACCTGGTAATTCAATTGGCGTGCGCGAGCTCTAGTGATTGGTCCAGTATGTATAGCAGGAGGGGTTGTGGGTGTAACAATATCTTGATGTCCTCATCATCCTCCCCTTCTTGAAATGAAGTCGTCCTTGATGGAAGGTCATCTTCCTCACCCAAATAAGCTTCAAATATGCAATGTTAAAAGTAGGACTAACCCCAAAATCTGCAGGCAGCTCAAGTTTATATGCATTATCATTTATTTTCTCTAACACCTTAAAAGGACCATCCGCATGTGGCATTAGCTTTGATTTATGCAAATCAGGAAATCTATCCTTACGCAAATGTAACCAAACAAGATCTCTAGGTGCAAACACAACATGTTTCCTACCCTTATCTCCAGCATGTCTATATTTAGCATTAATACGCTCAATGTTCTCTTTAGTTAACTCATGCATTTTTAAGACCAATTCAGCTTGTTGTTTGGCATCAAAATTAGCCTTCTCCAAAGATGGAAGAGCTGGGAAACATTGCATGGAAAACAAAAAAATTTATACGCACACGCAAGATCTATCCATGGATATGCATAGCAACGAGAGGTGAGAGTATGTCTATGTACCCTCATAGACCATAAGCAGAAGCGTTTATTAATGCAGTTGATGTAATCGAACTTCTTCGTGATCCAAGTGATCAAGTACCGAACCTACGACACCTCCGCGTTCAGCACACGTTCAGCTTGGTGACATCCTCGCCTTCTTAATCTAGCAAGATGAGCGAAGTAGCAGATGAGTTCTGGCAGCACAACGGCGTGGTGACAGTGGTGGTGATGCTATCTCCACAAGGCTTCGCCTAAGCACTCCAAAAATATGACTGAGGGACGAAACTGTGGAGAGGGGTGCCGCACATGGCGAAGAGACTGTCGTGGGTTGTGTGGCGTCCCCTCCTCATGTATATATAGGTGTGAGGGGGAGGAGAGGAGGCAACCAGGGCGCACCCAAGGGGGCCGGTTGTCGATGTCAAAACCGGCGGATCTTGGGTAGGGCGTCCCGAACTATGCGTCTAGGATTGATGGTAACAGGAGACAGGGGACACAATGTTTACCTAGGTTCGGGCGCTCTCTATGGAGGTAATACCCTACTTCCTCCTTGATTGATCTTGATGAATATGTGTGTTACAAGAGTTGTTCTACCACGAGATCATAATGGCTAAACCCTAGAAGTCTAGCCTATGGGAATAAGGTAATGAATCTGGCCCCATCCGGACTGCCCTCTCCGGTTTATATAAGCACCAGAGAGATCTAGGGTTACATGGAGTCGGTTACATAAGAAGGAATCTACATACTCGATAGCCTAGCTTGCCTTCCACGCCAAGGAGAGTCCATCCGGACATTGGTATAGTCTTCGGCCTTCATGTATTCATGGCCCGTCAGTCCGGCCTAATAGATAATAGGCCAGACACCCGAGGACCCCTTAGTCCAGGACTCCCTCAGTAGCGCCCGAACCAGGCTTCAATAAAAGGTGTTCGGTGTTCGGATTGTCTTCGGCATTGCAAGGCGGGTTCCTCCTTCGATGACGTCCAGGTTCAGTGTCCGGCCGTAGATCTTAACGTTTCATGCCTCGGCTTCTGCATGTTTAATAACTCCGTCTTCCACGTGTCGAGAGAATGCGGAAGGCCAGGGTATCTTTTGCAGATAACACCCCGTTCCCTTGAGGAAAAATGCCCATTTAAGGGGACCGGATCTTAGATCCGTTTGGCACCATTTGGAGAAAAATTCCCGAAGACCGCTAGGAGAAACCATTCCACCATGCCTAGCATTCCCAGCTCTTCTTCTCACCCAAGCCTAGAGAAAGGCGAGTGGAAGAGGTGCTCTGTGTCCCATAGTCAGCTGGAGGAGTTGCAAAGACAAAGCTTTCTTCCTCCCACAGATCTGATCTCCGTACGAGCAGGCTCACATCCTTCACCGGAGAGTCCCAGGAGGAGAATGCCCCTAATCCATCCGAAGGGGAGCGGGTATGATTCGTCCCTTATCTGTTGAGGGGCATTAGATTTCCAATCCATCCGTTTCTTCGGGGGCTTTTGGAGTACTATGGCCTTCAACTGCACAACTTTACCCTAGCCTCCATCCTGCATATCACGGGGGACGTTGCTTTGTGCGAACAGTTCCTGGTTGTCGAAGCCCATTTTGAACTATGGAGAAAGCTTTTCTGTCTCGTCCCGTGCAATTACGAAGGGTCAATTTTCAAAGTGGGAGGAGCTGAAGTGTGGCGTACCGCTGGCACCTGATACCTGTCCGGCACGCCAAGGAAGGCATCCGACGGGTGGCCATCTGAATGGTTCTATAGCGAGGATGTCGCGCTCCCTGACCCCACTCGAAGGGTCTTCCAGAATTTGCAAGAGTTCCGTTAAGGAAACGGAATAGTTGGCGCCCCCGGAGTCTTGAGGAGGAAGACAGCGTGGAGGTCCGGCAGCTCTTGGACAAGATAAGGACACATGCCCAGTCCGGACTGACGATAGTGGAGGTTGTGGCGACCTCTATAATGCGAGGGGTGCAACCACTTCAATACAGAAGGCTTCCCATGTGGGATTTCAACGGGGAGGATGACGCCTCCCGCTATGGCCGAAAAGGTCCGGATACCGCTGTCGCTCTGGCCAGAATACTGGCCGAACTGTTCAAGGGCGAAAAAGAAGAATTCCTTTGCATCAATCGCAGGGAGGGGTACTCAATGTATAATCCTCCCAGCTTGGTGAGTCTAACCCCTTTGCGTTTACTTTTTCTATTCTCCAAGCCATTCTTTACGAAGCTCTCCCTCCATTTGTTCGCGGCAGCATTGGCGAAGGACCACCGAGGGGCTACTCAGCCCCGCTCCCCAGCCAGAGATCCATGACTGGGAGTTAAATCCGGGATTTGAAGAAGATCCGGACATATTCGTGACACTTGTGGAAGGAGTGTTTTACCAAGAGAGCTATGATGGCACAGAATTGGCCATTACCGCTGATTACCCTGGTCTTCTCCCTGCTTCTCACATAAGTTATGAAGAAAACATCTCCCTCGAGGGTATTTCCCGTGCTTTGCTTGACGTGCCGTATTGTCTTATGCCTTCAGAAGCGCTCGGCGAGTCGAGCCGCCCCAGGGATTAACCCAGGAAGAGCCGCCCCTGCATCAAGCAGGGTATCCAAGAGGAAGGTCGGAGGAGATACGACCGGCCCTTCGACAAAGAGGTACTGATTCAAAAGTATATATTAATAGTTACATCAACTGTAACTTGTGAATTTGTTTTATTCCAGAAAAAAGGTTTGCCGGATTGCGTCCAGGGATCTAGCCCATGGTGCTTCCGCCGGCCGGGATCAAAACCCCGTCAAGGAGACAAAAGTCGATATGAAGACAACACCGGATTATTCTTCCTCCGAGGGTTTAGAAAATATACCCGTTACCAACTCGGAAGTAGAGAGCGCTATGAATCATCGATGCTATGGGGCTGTCTTACGGGACCCTCAGCTCTCGGAGGAGGCGTTTAAATCCTTCAGTTTGGCTGATGCCTATATTCGGGCTGCCCGGGATAAGCTTAGCATAGCTACAAAGCAGTATTTGAAAGATGTGCAGGTGAGGTTTCTTTGTTCGAATAGGATAACCGCATGTGAGTAGCCCCCGAGACTGAAAGTAGTTGGTACAACTAATTTAAGGATCATTGTATACCCATGTTCTTACTGAGAAGAACAATCTACTAACCCAAGAGCTGGAAGAGTGTCGGACACAGCGAGATGCCGCTACCGCCGAACTGAAGCAGTACAAGGAGGCACATGCAGGTAATATTTCCTATCACAGCTCAATGGTAATTAAAATATTCTTGGCATGCTGTAGTAATAATGTTGTTGTCCTCATGATAGGGCCACCGGATCAATACGATCAGAAGCTGAACGCTGCTCTGCAAGGAGAGCAAGAAGAGAAAAGGCAGCGTGCTGTGGCCGAGCGTGTGCTGTCTCAAACCATTGCACATAAAAACAAGCTTCAGGATGAGAAGACTAGCTTAGGTTTAGAATTGAAAGATGTGCGGCTCCAACTAGCTGACTCCGTGAAGGAGAATAACAAACTGCAAGGCAGTATATCCAGTATGTATCCGAACTAATCTTGATAAGAGTTCGGGTGTAAATGGAACTGATACGACTATGATTGCAGGTATACTGATGGGCCGTCCTGAAGAAGAGGTGTCCAAGTCATCAATTGATCTGCTGCAAAGGCTATCTCGAACGCACGAGCAGGCTCGGCTGGCCATGTGGAGTGTTGCCAAGGCTTTATGGCCGTCCGCCTCCCCTCCAGGAAGTATGGAGGATCTCGTAGAGCTCTTCAAGGGATCCCGGCGGCACATCCGATTATGGAAAATATCGGCCTGCCGGGAGGGTGCGCGAGAAGCCTGGGCCATGGTGAAAACGCGCTACACCAAGTCGGATCCTAATCACATGGCCCGTGTCGGACCTCGAGGGCCAGATGGGGAAGAGATTCCCGTTAGTTTAGTATATGACCAAGTAGAGTTGGCCGCCAAATATTCCCAACATGATTGTAAGTTAGGCTGCCTATTAGATGGTGTAGAGGAAGAAGTGTTTGAGTCCAAGTGACTATGTACTTTCCTCACCATGTGGGATTCTAGCTCAATTATATATCGTTTGTCATGGCAGACCTTTTCGCTTCAACCTCCGGACTCGATGGCACAGAGTGTTTCCGAATACCCTCGCGGCCGAATAGACTGGGGTATGCATGGAAAGCTAGGCGTAGGGGTCATCATTGCTTGATTAGACAAGTTGTATTCTGCTAGTTATGTTATTTTACATTAAAAGTATAAGAAACATCTTCCAGGGAGAATAGTTCCATTAAGGGTTCCTTTCCCTGTGTATGCATGCATTAGTAGACATGTCCGAAAGGTGATGTAAGAATCACACTGTGTATAGATTCTGGGAATTCACACTAAAGTAAGTGCGAAAAGTGTTTCTCATCCACCGACCGAATATTCCCTTAAGAACGCTATCTTTCGGCTTCACCCAGTCTGAGGTACACATCCGGATAACCCGGCAGTAACAATCACAGAGGTGGTCCCTTTACCACCTAACCGAACAATCAGGAATGTAGGGGTAAGCACAGGAGCCAGGCAACCCAGCTTGGCCAAAACTTAAGTCATATCGATGCATATAATGGTGAAGAAAAAGGAAATACGAGGAAAATGCATATGTGTCATGAGCTGGAAGCTCTGGAAGTAAAATTAACAAGCTTCTGCTAAGGAAGCCCCTAGGTATAATGAGCGTACACATATAAAGAGGTGTACGTTGGTAGTGTTCAGGCAAGCCGAATAAGTAGCTTAGAAAGTGAAAGAAGAAGGTGTGTAAAGGAGGGAAAGAGTTATATAAATAATAGGGGAGGAGGAGACTAACAGAGGGTTCGGCGTTAGGCATAGAACCTTCGGAGTCTGGCCGTGTTCCAGGGGTTCGGTTCTAGGCGATTATCTAATGCATTGCGAAGATGGTACGCTCCTCCGGTAAGGACTTCGTCGATGATGAAGGGACCCTCCCATTTGGGCTTGAGTTTGTCCTTTTTCTTTTCCGGTAAGCGTAGAACAAGTTCGCCAACATTGTACATTTTGGCCCGTACTTCTCTGCTTTGGTACCTTCGAGCCTGCTGTTGGTAAAATGCGGAACGGGCTTTGGCGACGTCGCGATCCTCTTCCAGGGTGTCTAGGCTGTCCTGCCGATCCAACTCGGCCTCTTTCTCTTCGTACACACGCACTCTAGGTGAGTCATGTATAATATCACAGGGCAACACAGCCTCTGCGCCGTACACCATAAAGAAGGGTGTGTATCCGATAGTTCGGTTGGGCGTGGTCCGCAGCCCCCAGAGGACGGAGTCGAGCTCCTCGACCCAGTGCTTGTCTGATTCCGCCAAGGACCGCACTAGTCTGGGCTTGATGCCGCTCATGATGAGACCACTGGCCCATTCGACTTGGCCGTTGGTTTGCGGGTGGTAGACAGAGGCGTAATCGAACTTAATGCCCAGTTTGGCACACCAGGTTTTGACCTCGTCAGCCGTGAAATTGGAACCGTTGTCGGTGATCATGCTGTGCCGGACACCGTAACGGTGCACCACATCGGATATGAATGCGATCACCGGTTCGGACTCGGCCGTCTTGACTGGTCTAGCCTCTATCCACTTGGTGAATTTACCATGACCAGCAGATATTTTTTCTTATGGCTTCCCCCTTTAAAGGGTCCGACCATGTCCAAGCCCTAGACCACGAAGGGCCATGTAATGGGGATTGTTTGCAGGGCGGTGGGGGGCATGTGGCTTTGGTTGGCGAAGAGTTGGCATCCAACGCAACGCTGGACAAGGTCCTGCGCGTCTGTGCGGGCCGTGGGCCAATAAAATCATGTACGGAAGGCCTTGCTAAGAAGCGTCCGAGCTGCAGCGTGATGCCCGCCGAGGCCGGCATGAATCTCTGCCAAAAGTTGCCGCCCCTCCTCCTCGGAGATGCACCTTTGAAGGATTCCGGTGGTACTTTTCTTGTAGATATCTCCTTTGTGAACTTTATAGGCCTTCAAACGCCGGACAATGCGGCGGGCCTCATTCTGATCTTCTGGGAGTTCCTTCCTATTAAAGTAGGCCAGGAATGGTTCAGTCGATGGGGCAATGACTGCCTAATGAGGTGGGACGATGGTGTTATTTTGGTGGCTGAGCCTCCGATGATATCGGCTTGTTCGGTATCGACTTTTGACTCCGGAAGGGGACTGTCGTTGTTGTCTCCCCCTGGCCACACCACGAATGGCTTAAAGAGTTTTTCGAGGAAGATGTTAGGTGGGACGGGGTCGCGCTTAGCACCGATGCAAGCAAGGACGTCTGCCGCTTGGTTACTCTCGTGGGCGATGTGGTGAAATTCGAGCCCCTCAAACTAGGACAACATCTTTAAAATGGCGTTGCGATAAGCTACCATTTTTGTGTTTTGTCATCAAAGTCTCCGTTCATCTGCGATATGGCGAGGTTTGAGTCCCCGCGTACTTCCAGGCGTTGTATGCCCATTGATACGGCCATCCGAAGGCCATGTAGCAGGGCCTCGTATTCGGCTGCGTTGTTGGAGTATGTGTATAGTATTTGGAGTACATACTGGACGATATCTCCCGTGGGGGATGTTAATACAACACCCGCTCCCAGTCCTGCCAACATTTTGGAGCCGTCGAAGTGCATAACCCAATTGGAGTACGCTCCGTACTCTTTAGGGAGTTCGGCCTCTGTCCATTCGGCGATGAAGTCAGCTAGCACTTGGGATTTAATGGCTCGTCGTGGTTTATACGTGGTGTCGAATGGGAGGAGCACTACAAGAAATATGTCAACTTGTGACCACCACTATTGGTCACTGAAAGGTCACAAATTTCCATTTGCGACCTTTTTGTGACCAAAAACAGAAGGTCAAAAGCTGGCTGTCATAAACTGACTATAGCGACCTTTCTTCTGGAATGGTCGAAGACGTTTACGACCAAAATATTCCTACTATGGCGTTTTGGTCACTAGCAACCTCCCCAAGCCACATAGGCATCCAGCGTGGCAAGCTGATGTGGCACAAGATTCAGTCCGGTCCAATTCGGTTTTCTACATGGCCCTAGCCCAACAATTCGGCCTTTTTACTGTATATTTTCTCTATTAATTTTCTCTAGCTACATGGGCCTGGCCCAACAATTTAGCCTTTTTATTTTCTAGGCATGGCCTTTTGCGGCCCATTTCATTTTTATTTTCGAGGGTTTTTTGTGGTCAAGTTTTTAGATGGGTCCCAATTGTCAGATTTTTCCTGGCAGTGGATCCACATCGCTTTTTAAGCAGTATATATCAAACAGAAAGAAGAAAAGAATATGAAAATCTTCAAATAACAACCAAAATAGGTTTATTACAATATATTCTGTACAGAACAGAACATGTGAAACTCCATACACTCATTCACATCACAACAACCAGTTTAACCTACAAATATTGCATGCCCAGGAACTTAAAACTTCACGTACATAACCATACGATATTCCACACAATCACAAATATTGCGATTGAAAATAAAACGCTCTGCCAAGTTAATTAAAGCTAGCTACTCTTGGATTGGTGTAGCATCCGTCTTCTCTGCTTCTGCTGCAGTCTCCTGTTAAACAGAATAACAACAAATCGAGTTAATAAACAAGCTTGAAGCACTGTCGGAAACAAAAGCATAAAAACAAACTAATGTCTCACGTATAATCATAGGATAAATCTGTGTTGAAGCACTGTGTTTAGATGTATTTTAATTAATTTCAAATGTGTAATGTAAGGTGTTGTGGATCAGTGTATAAGAACAGCAGTTTGTAAATAACAGGAACAACTTGGTATTACACACAAAGCACTATACAGATTTTAGCTTTTCTATCCAAGTACAAATAGCAAAATGGAACATAGGCAGGTTGATTATATTTGACAGAGCTAGCACATAGATACAAAATAATAATGTTTGATACAGAAATTAGTAATATGGGAATCAGTAAGGTCCTCTCTTAGTGCTATGGGGATTAAGAGCATGCACACGAAAAGCTAATTGGCAAAAAAACTTGCTGGTCTTATACAGCTCAGTTATATATGCACGACTCACAGCTCATGACATGATACTAAGAGAGAACATCATAGAGACTCAAGCAGATCCTAATATAAAGCTACTCAGACCATAACTTTCACATCATAGGGACACAATAGTGTATTACAACACTGTCCAGATATAAAAACTGAGTAACCAGCAAGCAATCAGATTGAGAACAAATCAGTTGGGGTTCTTAACTTTCAGTATGCAGTATGATGTTTGCTGTTCCAATGTCTGCAGCAGTGGAGAACTTGACACCCTCCTTGGTGACAGAGATAATAACTGCAACGCACACAAGCCGCCGTCAGACTGGTAGAAACTGGTATTCAGCATATTTCTTTTACAGGAAATAGAGACGACAAGTGTAGCAGATTTCTTTTACAGGAAACTGGTATTCAGCATACCAGTGTCGCCGATGCTGCTGAGATCCTTGCAGATCCTCTTCGGCCTCCACCAATGCCAAAACTTCGGCCTCTTCTCGAACAGCAGGTTCACCACCTTGTCCTGCAACCACACACCAACGCAACCCAGTCAGATCACACGCGCCAGGACCGGGAGATTCCAAGCAGGTGTTATTTCTGCCATTTATTAATTACACATGCAACAACAACATGGACATGATACCAATTACCTACCAAGACACAGAAAGTCATTCACTACAAACAATAAACAGAAAATACAGCAGAGAGAGTGTCTCTTTCACCAGATGTGGTGGTCGCTGCTGGAATTACATAGTTCAATACAGACAAGGCAGCTTAATACAAGATAAGATAAAAAATAAGCCACATATTTTCTGCTAGCAAACAATAGGTTGAAACCAAGTCATGGCACCACCTATTCCTGCTCAAATAGAGTAGTATGTCATGGGACAGTGACTTATCAATAATAGCATTTCAGGAAAACAGGAGGTTTACATGATAGTATGTAATGGGACAGTGACCTATCAATCACATAACACAGTCCAACAGAAACATCTCTATTTGCCCCTAAACTAAACCAAGATAGTATGTATTGCAGATAAAACAAACCTATAGCAGCCATGGTACTAAGAAGAGCAGTAGGTCAGCCTCCTACACACCCAACCTACAACAGTTGCGGCTACACCCAGACTACATCAGCAGTTCTACCAATAGCAACAGATCGAGTCAATTGTCTCACCCACAGCAGCTCACCAGGAGCGAAGTTGAGGAGGACCGGGGCACGAGCAGCTGGATGCAGGTCATGGGCGTGGTCGGGGAAGGACGCAGGTCGTCCGAGGATCCCGTCGACGCTGTCGCCGTCTTGGTTGCTGGAGAGCTGTGGTCGTGGCTATGTCCACATGCCTGTATCGAGCCTGCAGCCATCATACATACATTCAGTTTATTCAGCATAATCCTACTGTCATTAGTACTTGAGCTTCAACCTGAGCCAAGTAAATTAATTAATTCAACCACCAGACAAGGGTTTGATGCATTCATTCAGCCAGAACAGAATAGGAAATGGAGATATGCTTGTTAAGGCAGGTCAACCTGGGCCTAGTAGTAAGTAAACAACCAACAGACAAGGTGTTGATTCAGCCGGTGTAGACTATGAAACGGAAATGGAGTACTACTTGTTAAGGCAAGTCAACCTTGAAAAAGATAAGTCATCGGCGCTCACCGGCGCACGTACATCAGTCAAGACAAGTCACATGTTGGCCCACAAAGCCTATGTTTAACAATCCTGGTGAAATACTATCATGGGAAGAAAAACTATAGGTAAATGGAACACATGAGGCTTCGTTCTTTACACGGACGCTGACAAAAGCACATACGCATGAACAACATTCAGAGTGCGCTAACGAACTAGGAGTACTTAAGAAAGACAATGCAATCTTTCATGTCTAAGTCTAAGTTCTTTACACGTACGCTGACAAAGAAAACATTCAAAGTGCACTAATGAACGAGGAGTGCTCGACTTGGACGCTTCCATCAAATGGTCAAAACAGGGAACGAACGTGAGCATGCGCAATCCACGGGTTATACCTCGGGTGCCGTCGGGGAAGGCCTTGGCGACGCTCTTGGGCGTCCTGCGCAGCCCCTCTCGGCGGTCGTCATCGCCGATCCCCACCAGCAGCGCGCGCACCGTCAGCTCCATGGTGTCCCCCGTGCCTTCCCGCCGCCGAGCTCCACCAGAAGATCCTCCTCCTCGTCGTCGTCGCACACGCACGCGGCGACAATGGCGAGGTGGGCCTCCTCGAGCGCTCCCATGGCGGCAAACGGTGTCCTCCACGTGCGCCCACCTAGTGCTGGATCTGGCCGCTGGTGCTGGATCTGGCCGCTGCTGGATCTCGCCATGGCTGTGCGGTGCGGCTATGTTTAGGGCGCGAGCGAGGAGGGTCCGACCACGGCCGTGGGAGAGGAGGGGAGGGGAGAGGTCGCCGGTGGCCGGGGTTGGCGGAGAGGATGGAGGTCAGCGGCGGCGGGTTGGGTGGGTGGGCTGGGAATCGAGAGAGACAGAGGAGGAGCGGCGCTCTCCTCTCCTCTGGTGGGTTTCTAGCCACTTGAGGGGGGAGGCGTGGAGACTCGGGCTCCTCGCCATCGACGCAGGGGTGGAGGCCGGCCATGGTGCGGGGGCAGGGGCGGCTAGGGTTTTGGCCAAAGGGGACGGCGGCGGCTAAGGGTGCGGGAGAGAAGGTGGAGAAGTGGGGGCGTGGGGGGCGTGGGGGTGGTTGTGTTAGGGCTAGGTGGGTGAGAGGGTGAGGGGGCGAGGACTACCGTTGGATCCAGGAGCATCCAACGGTGCTTGATGCATGATCCGCGTGAGATGGCTATGGCCCAATCAGAACGCAGCACACGTGTATGATGTTATGACCATCTAGTATTGGATGTTATGACCATATAAAATTGGTCGTGGTCAAATAAAAATGAAGTGAAAAATCATGTTAGCATTTTATTTTTTATGTTTTGAGTGTCCAAAATGAATTTTTTTTGTGAAGAAGCTATCACATATTTACACGAGGTGCATCTAGGAATGACAAACAATGTTGTCTAAGAGAGTTTTCATTTTTCTTTGCACGGAAAAACCATTTTCCATTTTCCGATTGCCCCAAATGAGGTTTTTTTGTGAAGGACCTACCAAATAATTGTTGCAAAATTGGACAAAATCATTTTTCTAAAATACTAGGCCATATTTAATGCACAATTGACCAAATGGTTGGGTGTAAAAAGTTTTGATCCACCTCTCATGAAAAAGACAAATTTCCGTCTATTCAGTTGGAAGCGGGTCAAATTTGAACTATAGTCGCCTCGTAGTTTGCTCTTTATTTTTTCCAAAAATCATTTCTAGGTACATAAGTATCTATTTAATCATAAAAACATCAAAAAAAAATCCAAGATTCAACCACTAGCTAGGAATGGTCATTCCCGCCGTTTTGACCGCATTTTGAAACGGGCATAAAAAATTCCAAAAAAATCAAATAATTGGGAAACCTTCGCATTGTGTCATCATATGTGGTCAAGTTCCTAGGAAAAATAACAAACTTGTAATACGGCAATTATTATAAAAAATTGTTCTCAGAAACGAGCTATCATGTGTGGAGATCAATGGCTTTCAAGCCAAATGATCAATCTTATGGCCACATTCATGGCATGGTTGGTTCAAATGATCTCATATTATGCACAAGAGTGCATATTGGAATGGCAAACAATGTTTCCTAAGAGAGTTTTCATTTTCGTTGGACGAAAAAACCATTTTCCATTTTTCGAGTGCCCGAAAGGAGGTTTTTTTGTGAAGGACCTACCAAATAATTGTTGCAAAATTGGACCAAATCATTTTTATAAAATACTAGGCCATATTTAATGCACAATTGACCAAAAGGTTGGGTGTAAAAAGTTTTGATCCACCTCTCATGAAAAAGACAAATTTCCGTCTATTCAGTTGGAAGCGGGTCAAATTTGAACTGTAGTTGCCTCGTAGTTTGCTCTTTATTTTTTCCAAAAATCATTTCTAGGTACATAAGTATCTATTTAATCATAAAAACATCAAAAAAATTCCAAGATTCAACCACTAGCTAGGAACGGTCATTCCCGCCGTTTTGACCGCATTTTGAAACGGGCATAAAAAATTCCAAAAAAATCAAATAATTGGGAAACCTTCGCATTGTGTCATCATATGTGGTCAAGTTCCTAGGAAAAATAACAAACTTGTAATACGACAATTATTATAAAGAAGTGTTCTCAGAAACGAGCTATCATGTGTGGAGATCAATGGCTTTCAAGCCAAATGATCAATCTTATGGCCACATTCATGGCATGGTTAGTTCAAATGATCTCATATTATGCACAAGAGTGCATATTGGAATGGCAAACAATGTTTCCTAAGAGAGTTTTCATTTTCGTTGGACGAAAAAACCATTTTCCATTTTTCGAGTGCCCGAAAGGAGGTTTTTTTGTCAAGGACCTACCAAATAATTGTTGCAAAATTGGACCAAATCATTTTTATAAAATACTAGGCCATATTTAATGCAAAATTGACCAAATGGTTGGGTGTAAAAAGTTTTGATCCACCTCTCATGAAAAAGACAAATTTCCGTCTATTCAGCTGGAAGCGGGTCAAATTTGAACTGTAGTTGCCTCGTAGTTTGCTCTTTATTTTTTCCAAAAATCATTTCTAGGTACATAAGTATCTATTTAATCATAAAAACATCAAAAAAATTCCAAGATTCAACCACTAGCTAGGAACGGTCATTCCCGCTGTTTTGACCGCATTTTGAAACGGGCATAAAAAATTCCAAAAAAATCAAATAATTGGGAAACCTTCGCATTGTGTCATCATATGTGGTCAAGTTCCTAGGGAAAATAACAAACTTGTAATACGGCAATTATTATAAAAAAGTGTTCTCAGAAACGAGCTATCATGTGTGGAGATCAATGGCTTTCAAGCCAAATGATCAATCTTATGGCCGCATTCATGGCATGGTTGGTTCAAATGATCTCATATTATGCACAAGAGTGCATATTGGAATGGCAAACAATGTTGTCTAAGGAAGTTTTCATTTTCGTTGGACGAAAAAACCATTTTCCATTTTTCGATTGCCCCAAATGAGGTTTTTTTGTGAAGGAACTACCAAATAATTGTTGCAAAATTGGACCAAATCATTTTTCTAAAATACTAGGCCATATTTAATGCACAATTGACCAAATGTTTGGGTGTAAAAAGTTTTGATCCACCTCTCGTGAAAAAGACAAATTTCCGTCTATTTAGTTGGAAGCGGGTCAAATTTGAACTGTAGTTGCCTCGTAGTTTGCTATTTATTTTTTCCAAAAATCATTTCTAGGTACATAAGTATCTATTTAATCATAGAAACATCAAAAAAATTCCAAGATTCAACCACTAGCTAGGAACGGTCATTCCCGCCGTTTTGACCGCATTTTGAAACGGGCATAAAAAATTCCAAAAAATCTAATAATTGGGAAACCTTCGCATTGTGTCATTATATGTGGCCAAGTTCCCAGGAAAAATAATAAAATTGTAATACGGTAATTATTTTAAAAAAGTGTTCTCAGAAATGAGCTATGAAGTGTGAAGATTCATGGCTTTCAAGCCAAATGATCAATCTTATGGCCACATTCATGGCATAGTTTGTTCAAATGATCTCATATTGTGCACAAGGGTGCATATTGGAATGGCAAACAATGTTGCCTAAGGAAGTTTTCATTTTCGTTGGACGAAAAAACCATTTTCCATTTTTTGAGTGCTCGAAAGGAGGTTTTTTTGTGAAGGAACTACCAAATAATTGTTGCAAAATTGGACCAAATCATTTTTATAAAATACTACGCCATATTTAATGCACAATTGACAAAATGGTTGGGTGTAAAAAAATTTGATCCACCTCTCGTGAAAAAGACAAATTTCCGCCGATTTAGTTGGAAGCGGGTCAAATTTGAACTGCAGCTGCCTCATAGTTTGCTATTTATTTTTTCCAAAAATCATTTCTAGTTACATAAGGACCTATTTAATCATAAATACATGGTTTGGTGGCGATACGTCGAGGTTTGGGCGGTGGCCGAGGGCCCCAACTCTAGAGCGCGTAACTCGCATGCCCGCCGCGTGGTCACCGCGTGACCGTGGCGTTGCCATGTGTTCTGGGCGGCCTAGGCATGTCTAGTGGGTTGGGCACTCCCCAGGTTGGTGCTAGGATGAAAATTACAGCATAAGATTCTCACGAGGAGACCGATCGATGCTCCAACATGAATTAGCAGCCAAGTGTTTGATTAGCAGTACGGGAAATGTACATGGCTAATGGGCGTGAGTTTTGGGTGAGGATGATCAGTTACTAAGAAGACCGTTTTCACAAATTTTCAGCTCAAAAGGAGGAGCCTAGGTGGTACTTGCTTTGCAAACTACCACACTGGACATAACTACGAATGTTGAAGCTCGGCTCAAAATAATGAATGTATTGAGCTAGCATTTGGTGGAGGATGGTTATTTGGGCATAGGAAAGCACTGTAGAAAATGGATACTATTTGGACATGCCAAAGTGGTACTTCCTTCACAAACTGTTGTTCTGAACAGAATAGGAAAATGAAATTTTGAATTATTTTTGAACTAGGGAAGGAAGGTTTTTACATATTTGACGAAGATATGACCCAAAGAATTTATGAGATTTTTTTGGGAATTTTGGGAATGACAGAAATATAGGTTGCTTCACAACCTAGGGCAAAAACTGCCACATGGACATGACACATGGGCAAAACTGATGAGGTGGCGCCTAGTCATAGCAACCCACCACAATTTACAAGGCTATGACCATCTATATTGGTTGTTAACAACTAGAAATAAGGCAGCGGACTAGCGCTGTTTGCTTTATGACCATTTCATGTAAGGAAATTACGACCTTTCTGACCAAAATGGTCGCAATGGTTTAGGGTTTGGAGCCCCCCGAACAACTTTTGACCAATTGGTCTAAAATGGTCATAAATTTATGACCAATTCTTCGAGGGTCACTGACATAAGGTCATAAGTTGACATATTTCTTGTAGTGGAGCACTATGGCCCATTTGGTGATCCGGCCCATGGCGTCTCTGTTGTTGATGATATCATTGAGGGGCACTTCGGAGGCTACCGTGATCGAACACTCCTGAAAGTAGTGTCGCAACTTGTGAGATGCCATGAAGACTGCATAAGCTATCTTTTGGTAGTGAGGGTATCGGGATTTGCATGGTCTAAGGACGGCAGATCCGTAGTATACCGGCTTCTGGAGCGCGAATTTTTGTCCGTCCTGTTCTCGCTCGACAACGAGTGCGGCACTCACCACTTGGTGTGTTGCCGATATATATAGGAGCATTGGTTCGCCGATGTTTGGTGCGGCCAGGATTGGGTTGCTTGCCAGAATGGCTTTTATTTCTTCCAGTCCGGCCGTCGCCATGTCTGTCCACTCAAAGTTATCGGTGCGCCGTAAAAGGTGATAGGGTGGCAATGCCTTTTCTCCTAGTCTGGAGATGAAACGACTCAAAGCTGCCATGCATCCAGCGAGTTTTTGGACGTGCTTGAGTTTGGTTGGTGTAGCCAATTCGGATAGAGCTCGGATTTTGGCTGGATTTGCTTCAATTCCTTTGTTGGAAACGATGAAGCCCAGCAATTTTCCGGCGGGGACGCCAAAGATGCACTTTTTCGGATTAAGCTTGATGTCGTATGTGCAGAGGTTGTCAAATGTGATACGCAAGTCGTCTATTAGTGTGTCGACGTGTCTGGTTTTGATGACAACGTCGTCTACATAGGCCTCCACTGTTTTGCCAATATGTTTCTCGAGACATGTTTGGATCACGCGTTGTTATGTGGCGCCAGCGTTCTTGAGCCCGAAAGCATTGTGTTGAAGCAAAACGGTCCGTATGGTGTAATGAATGCTATTGCGGCTTGATCGGATTCCTTCATTTTGATTTGCTGGTATCGGAATATGCATCAAGGAAGCACAGCGAGTCGTGTCCTGCGGTAGCGTCAATGATTTGGTCGATGCGGGGGAGGGGGAAGGGGTCGTTAGGGCAAGCCTTGTTGAGGTCCTTGAAATTGAAGCACAGGCGCCAGGATTTATCCTTCTTTGGTACCATGACCAAATTTGCCAGCCAGTCCGGATGTTTGATGTCTCTGATGAATACGGCCTCAATCAGTTTGGCTAGCTCTTCCCCCATAGCTTGTCGTTTGGGTTCGGAAAAGCGGCCAGTGCTTGTTTGACCGGTTTGTACCCCTTTAGTATGTTGAGGCTATGCTCGGCCAATTCGCGCGGGATTCCCGGCATATCCAAGGGGTGCCAGGCAAATATATCCCAGTTTTCGCATAGAAAATCTCGTAGTGCGGCGTCAACTGTAGGGCTGAGTTGCGCTCCGATAGATGTTGTTTTCTTCGGGTCCGTTGGGTGGACCTGGAATTTGACTATTTCTTCTGCCGGTGTGAAGGAAGTGGATTTGGGTCGTTTGTCCAGGATCACATCGTCCTTGTCCACTGTGGAGTGTAGTGCGGTTAATTCTTCGGCCGCGAGGGCTTCGGATAATGCCTCAAGGGCCAAGGATGCGGTTTTGTTCTTGGTGCGGAGTGCTATATCCGGATCGCTGACGAGGGTGATTATCCCATTAGGCCTGGGCATTTTTAGCTTCATTTACCCATAATGAGGTGTAGCTTGAAAGCGCATGAAGGCCTCCCACCCCAACAGGGCGTGATATCCACTGTTGAAAGGGGCCACCTGGAAAGTTATTTCTTCGGACCGATAATTGTCCGGCGTGCCGAATACCACATCAAGTGTAATTTTTCCCGCACAGCACGCTTCCCTACTAGGGATGATACCTCGAAAGGTTGTGCCGCTTTTCTTGATGCCGCTCCTGTCTATTTCCATTTTATGTAGCGTGTCCTCGTAGATGAGGTTTAGCCTGCTGCCGCCATCCATGAGGACCTTTGTCAGTCGAAAACCGTCCACGATGGGACTGCGGACTAATGCTGCTGGTGCTCGGACTGTTCTGTATTTAGGTTCATCACTGGCATTGAAGGTTATGGCCGTGTCGCTCCAGGGATCAATTGCGGCTATTTGGCAGACTTCGGCTAGATCGCGTCGTGCCCTTTTGCACTTGTTGTTTGAAGCGAATGTCTCGAAGACTGTCAATACCCTTGTGTCGTTGTCTTCTGGAGGGTGCTTCTCGGGGTGTCCTTGGTAAGGATGACCTCGCCGCTCTTGGCTAGCTGTTGAAGTACCAACACGCTTTGAGGCTGTGGGTTGCTACAGTGTCTGGCGTTGTGTGTATTCTGCATGGGCCATCGAGCCATCC
This sequence comes from Triticum aestivum, assembly GCF_018294505.1. Taxonomy (NCBI): domain Eukaryota; kingdom Viridiplantae; phylum Streptophyta; class Magnoliopsida; order Poales; family Poaceae; genus Triticum; species Triticum aestivum. Next base: position 256,659,666 of record NC_057807.1, read on the forward strand.
TTCCAAGACGTTGCCATGCGGCGTAATGGATTTATGTTTTTTGACTATTGGGTTGAGCATGCCACGGGGGTGTGCCCTTTTTGCCTGTAAGGGGATTTGACATGATTCCCAGGCAACTGACTGAGTTTTCCAAGTGCTTTCCATTGCCCTATACTTTTGTACGATGGTTGCTAAATTAGCAAACTTTGATATCCGGCGGCAATTGATGGTGTTAAGGATACCTTCGTCCGCGCAGTTGTTGCAGAATAATGCTATCGCATCTTCGTCGCGGCAGTCTTTTACCTTGTTTTTTACAAGGAGGAATTTGTCCCAGAAGTGGTGGACCATTTCTTGAGACCGTTGTCTGATGCCTCTAAGAGCATCTATGTCTGGGTGGGTGGGTGGAGTTAGATCCGAACCCTGTACCGACATTGGATCCGAAGCTTGGAGAGTTACCGGGCCTGACAGTTCGGACTCCGGGGTATGGGCCGATTTTTGAGGCTCGCTGCCCAACTTCAAATCCGGAGGACGACACATGCCTTCCTACCGGAGAGTATCCGACTCTTCCAAATCAGAGACCTGAACGCAGTTCGTCTTCAATATGGCTGAAGAGTTGTCCTGCTCCTCAACTACCGCTATCTGGTGGGTGATCAGCGGAGTTTTAGTTTCTCTTTGGTCAGGTTTAAGCCCGACCCGATCGTAGTCTATAGCGACTCCCAAGGCGGCCATGCGATCGAGGAGTTCGTTCAATGATGATAACTTCGTAGGATGCATCCGGGCGGAGTATTCGGGATCAACGCGGAGGCGATTTTCGATGACTTGAGAGGTCACCGTCGACTTTAGGGCCGAACTGACGGTCATGACAAAGCCGCCCAACCAGAGGGATTGGCCTGGGGCTAACGTTCCTCCGGAGATGATATTATCCTTGACAACAAGGCGAGCCATCGATCCTCTTGGCGAGAGCACAGTGGAACTCTCAATGAAAGCACCAATGTCGGTGTCAAAACCAGTGGATCTTGGGTAGGGGGTCCCGAACTGTGCGTCTAGGATTGATGGTAACTGGAGACGGGGGACACAATGTTTACCTAGGTTCGGGCCCTCTCTATGGAGGTAATACCCTACTTCCTTCTTGACTGATCTTGATGAATATGTGTGTTACAAGAGTTGATCTACCACAAGATCATAATGGCTAAACCCTAGAAGCCTAGCCTATGCGAATAAGGTAATGAATTTGGCCCCATCCGGACTGCCCTCTCCGGTTTATATAAGCACCAGAGAGATCTAGGGTTACATGGAGTCGGTTACATAAGAAGGACTCTACATAGTCGGTAGCCTAGCTTGCCTTCCACGCCAAGGAGAGTCCATCCGGGCATTGGTATAGTCTTCGGCCTTCATGTCTTCATGGCCCATCAGTCCGGCCTAATGGATAACAGGTCAGACGCCCGAGGACCCCTTATTCCAGGACTCCCTCACCAGTGGCCACCCTTGGCCCCTGCCTTGCTACGTCCCCCTTTTCTTCTAGGCGCATGAGAGGAAGGCAGGGGGAGGTGGCGCCCCCTTTCCTTTCTCTCATGAGGAGGGAAAGGAAGGAGGGGCCAACCCACCCCCTTTCCTTCCCCTACGGCCAGCGGCCAAGAAGAGGGCGCGCCAATCCCCTTGTGGGCTGGTGTGTGCCTCCCCTTGGCCCATTAGGCCCATAGATCTCCCGGGGCCTCCTAGAACCCCTTCCGATGATCCGATGACTACCCGATACCTCCCGAAACTCTTCAGTGTCCAAATAGCATCGTCCTATATATGAATCTTTACCTCCGGACCATTCCGGAGCTCCTCGTCATGTCTGTGATCTCATCCGAGACTCCGAACAACATTCGGTCAGCAAATCATATAACTCATATAACACTATATCGTCAACAAACGTTATGCATGCGGACCCTCTGGGTTCGAGAACTATGCAGACATGACCAAGACACCTCTCCGATCAATAATCAATAGCGAAACCTAGATACCCATATTGGTTCCTACATATTCTACGAAGATCTTTATCGGTCGAACCTTATGACAACATATGTAATTCCCTTTGTATATCAGTATGTTACTTGCTCGAGATTCGATCGCCGGTATCTTCATACCTAGTTCAATATCGTTACCGACAAGTCTCTTTACTCGTTCCATAATACATCATCTCCTAACTAACTCCTTAGTCACTTTGCTTCCAAGCTTCTTGTGATGTGTATTACCGAGAGGGCCTAGAGATACCTCTCTGATACACAGAGTGACAAATCCTAATCTCGATCCATGCCAACTCAACAAACACCTTCGGAGATACCTATAGAGCATCTTTATAATCACCCAGTTACGTTGTGACGTTTGATAGCACACAAGGTATTCCTCCGGTATCCGGGAGTTGCATGATATCATAGTTGAAGGAATATGTATTTGATATTAAGAAGCAATAGAAATAAACTAAACGATCATATGCTAAGCTAACGGATGGGTCTTGTCCATCACATCATTCTCCTAATGATGAGATCCCATTATCAAGTGACAACACATGTCTATGGTTAGGAAACCTTAACCATCTTTGATCAACAAGCTAGTCTAGTAGAGGCTTATTAGGGACACGGTATTTTGTTTATATATTCACACATGTAGTTAAGTTTCCGATCAATACAATTCTAGCGTGAATAATAAACCATTATCATGAATAAGGAAATATAATAATAACAACTTTTATTATTACCTCTAGGGCATATTTCTATCAGTATCCTACTTGCACTAGAGTCAATAATCTAGTTCACATCGCCATGTGATTAACATACATAATTCACATTGCCATGTGACTAACACCCAAAGAGTTTACTAGAGTCAATAAGCTAGTTCACATCACCGTGTGATTAATACCCAAAGAGTACTTAGGTGTAATAATGTTTTTCTTGTGAGAGAGGTTTAGTCAACGGTATTTTGCAAATTTCTATGTCTACAATGTTCTGCATGGAGCTACTCTAGCTAATTGCTCCCACTTCCAATGCGTATCCAGATTGAGACTCAGAGTCATCTGAATCCGTGTCAAAGTTTGCATCAACGTAACCCTCTACGACGAACTCTTTATCACCTCCAAAACCGACAAACATTTCCTCGGCCCTCTTAGGTAACTAAGGATAATTTTGACCGCTGTCGAGTGATCCACTCCTGGATCACTATTGTACCCCCTTGCCAAACTCATGGCAAGGCACTCAACAGGTCAGGTACATAGCATGGCATACTTTATAAAGCCTATGGTTGAGGCATAGGTAATGACTTTCATTCTCTCCATATTTTGTCGTGGTCATGCTTCACACCTTCACACCTTGCAACACAGGCAAGAACCCTTTCTTTGACTGATCCAATTTGAACTTTTCCAAGGTATGTGCTTTGTGAAAGTCCTATTAAGCGTCTCGATCTATCCCTATAGATCTTGATTCCCAATATGTAAGTAGCTTCACCGAGGTCTTTCATTGAAAAAATCTTATTCAAGTATTCTTTTATGCTATCCATAAATTCTATATCATTTCCAATCAACAATATGTCATCCACATAAAATACTAGAAGTGCTATAGAGCTCCTACTCACTTTCTTGTAAATACAGGCTTCACTGTAAGTCTATATAAAGTCATATGCTTTGATCACCTCATCAAAGCATATATTCCAACTCGAGAAGCTTGCACCAGTCCATAGATGGATCGTTGGAGCTTGCACACTTTGTTAGCACCTTTAGGATCGACAAAACCTTCTCGTTGCATCATATACAACTCTTCTTTAAGAAATCCATTAAGGAATGTAGTTTTGACATCCAATTGCTAGATTTCATAATTATAAAATGCGGCAATTGCTAACATGATTCAGACCGACTTAAGCATCGCTACGGGTGAGAAAGTCTCATCGTAGTCAACCCCTTGAACTTGTCGAAAACCTTTTGCGACAAGTCGAGCTTTGTAGATAGTGACATTACCATCAACGTCTGTCTTCTTCTTGAAGATCCATTTATTCTCGATGGGTTGCCGATCATCGGGCAAGTCCACCAAAGTCCACACTTTGTTCTCATACATGGATCCTATCTCAGATTTCATGGCCTCAAGCCATTTATCAGAATCTGGGCTCATCGTAGCTTGTTCATACTTCATAGGTTCGCCATGGTCCAATAAAATGACCTCCATGGTAGGATTACCGTACCAATCTAGTGCGGAACATGCTCTGGTTGACCTACGAGGTCCAGTAGTAACTTGATCTGAAGTTTCATGATCATCATCATTAGCTTCCTCTCCAATTGGTGTAGGCATCATGGGAACGGTTTTCTCTGATGTGCTACTTTCCAATTTGAGAGAAGGTACAATCACCTCATCAAGTTCTACTTGCCTCCCACTGACTTCTTTCAAGAGAAACTCCTTCTCTAGAAAGGTTCCATTCTTGGAAACAAAGATCTTGCCTTCGGATCTCTGGTAGAAGGTGTACCCAATAGTTTCCTTAGGGTATCTACTACTTCTTGAGCTTGTGTTGGTTTTCCCTTGAAGAGGAAAGGGTGATGTAGCAAAGTAGATATAAGTATTTCCCTCCGTTTGAGAACCAAGGTATCAATCCAATAGGAGGTACACGCAAGTCTCCAATCTATGCACCTACACAAACAATCAGACACTTGCACCCAACGTGATAAAGGGGTTGTCAATCCCTTTGCGATCACTTGCAAGGATGAGATCTGATATATATATATATATATATATATATATATAAAGATTACTAAAACATAAAACAAAGTAAAAACAAATAAATTGCAGCAAGGTATTTTTGAGTTTTGGGGGTTTATAGATATGAAAATATATGATGGAAAATAGACTAGGGGGCCACAGGTTTCACTAGAGGCTTCTCTCTTAAAAGAAAACACACGGTGGGTAAACAAATTACTGTCGAGCAAATGATAGAAAAGCGCAAAGTTATGAAAATATCCAAGGCAATGATTATGAATATAGGCATCACGTCCGTGTCAAGTAGACCAAAACGATTCTGCATCTACTACTATTACTCCACACATCGACCAACTCCTTCCTGCATCTAGAGTATTAAGTTCATAAGAACAAAGCAATGCTTTAAGTAAGATGACCTGATGTAGCGGGATAAACTCAAGCAATATAATGAAAAACCTATCTTTTTATCCTTGATGGCAACAATACAATATGTGCCTTGCTACCCCTACTATGCCATTGGGTGAGGACACCGCAAGATTGAACCCAGAAATAAGCACCTCTCCCTTTGCAAGAAGAATCAATCTAGTTGGCCAGACCAAACCGATAATTCGAAGAGGAATACAAAGATATTTAATCTGCATAAAACATTTCAGAAAAGACTCAAATAATATTCATAGATAATCTGATCATAAATTCACAATTCATCGGATCTCAACAAACACAGCGCAAAAGAATATTACATCAGATAGAACTCCAAGAACATCGAGGAGAACATTGTATTGAAGATCAAAGAGAGAGAAGAAGCCATCTAGCTATTAGCTATGGACACGTAGGTCTGTGGTAAACTACTCACGCTTCGTCGGAAGGGCAATAGAGTTGATGTAGATGCCCTCCATGATCGAATCCCCCTCCGGCAGGGTGCCGAAAAAGGCCCCAAGATGGGATCTTGCGGGAATAGAGGCTTGTGGCGGCAGAAAAGTATTTTGGTGGACACTTCTGGTGGTGATGGAATATTTTAGGATGTATAGAGCTGAGAAGGAGGTCGGTGGACTCCTGGGGGCCCACAAGCCAGGGGGCACGCCCCCCTAGGGTGGGCCCTGAGGGCTTGTGGAGTCCTCGGAACTTTTCTGGTCTTCTCCCCAAGTCTTCTAGGTGTCTTCTGGACCAAGAAAAATCATCATGAAAGTTTTATTCCGTTTGGACTGCATTTGACATTCGTTTTCTCTAAAACTCAAAAACAAGGAAACACAGAAACTGGCACTGGGCTCTAGGTTAATAAGTTAGTCCCAAAAATAATATGAAATAGCATATTAATGCATATAAAACATCCAAAATAGATAATATAATAGCATGGAACAATAAAATTATAGATATGTTGAAGACGTATCAGTATCCTATGAAGACGCACTTCTCCGATTTGGGTTCGAGCTTATCAGGCTGAAGCCTTTTGACATAAGTGTCGCATCCCCAAACTTTAAGGAAGGACAACTTAGGTTTCTTGCCAAACCATAGTTCATATGGTGTCATCTCAATGGATTTAGACGGTGCCCTATTTTAACGTGAATGCGGCTGTCTCTAATGCATAACCCCAAAATGATAAAGGAAAATTGGTAAGAGACATCATAAAACGTACCATATCTGATAAAGTACGGTTACGACATTCGGACATACCATTACGCTGTGGTGTTCCAGGTGGTGTGAGTTGTGAAATAGTTCCACATTGTTTTAAATGAAGGCCAAACTTGTAACTCAAATATTTACCTCCATGATCAGATTGTAGAAACTTTATTTTCTTGTTATGATGATTCTCTACTTCACTCTAAAAATTATTTGAACTTTTCAAATGTTTCAGACTTATGTTTCATTAAGTAGATATACCCATACCTACTTAAATCATCTGTAAAAGTTAGAAAATAATGATACCTGCCACGTGCCTCAACACTCATCGGACCGTATACATCAGTATGTATTATTTCCAACAAGTCATTAGCTTGCTCCATTGTTCCGGAGAACGGAGTCTTAGTCATCTTACCCATGAGGCATTGTTCGCAAGTATCAAATGATTCCAAAAGTCCATCCGCATGGAGTTTCTTCATGCGCTTTACACCAATATGACCTAAACAGCAGTGCCACAAGTATGTTGCACTATGATTATCAACTTTGCATCTTTTGGCATCAATATTATGAATATGTGTATCACTACGATCGAGATTCAATAAACCATTTACATTGGGTGTATGACCATAGAAGGTTTCATTCATGTAAACAGAAGAACAATTATTCTCTGACTTAAATGAATAACCTTATTTGCATTAAACATGATCTAATCATGTTCATGCTCAACACATACACCAAATAACATTTAGGCTCAATAGTAATCCCAAAGGTAGAGGGAGTGTGCGATGGTGATCATATCAATCTTGGAAACACTTCCAACACACATCGTCACCTCTCCTTTAAACTAGTCTCCGTTTATTCTGCAACTCCTGTTTCGAGTTTCTACACTTAGCAACCGAACCAGCATCAAATACCTATGGGCTACTACAAACACTAGTAAGGTACACATCATTATCAAATATACCTTTGTTCACTATACCATCCTTCTTATCTGAAAAGTATTTGAGGTAGTTCCGTTTCCAATGACCATTTCCTTTGCAGTAGAAGCACTTAGTTTTAGGCTTGGGTCAAGTTTCGAGCTTCTTCACGGGAGCGGAAACTTGCTTTTTGTTCTTCTTGAAGTTCCCTTTCTTACCCTTATCCTTTTCTTAAAAATGGTGGTCTTGTTAACCATCAACGCTTGATGCTCTTTCTTGATTCCTACCTCCGCCGATTTTAGCATCGCGAAGAGCTCGGAAACTATTTTAGTCATTCCTTGCATTTTATAGTTCATCATGAAGCTCTAGTAGCTTAGTGATAGTGAATAGAGAACTCTGTCAATCACTATCTTATCAGGAAGATTAACTCACACTTTATTCAAGCGATTGTAGTACCTAGACATTCTGAGCACATGCTCACCGGCTGAGCTATTCTCCTCCATCTTGTAGGCAAAGTACTTTTCAGAGGTCTCATACCTCTCAATACGGGCATGAGCCTGAAATACCAATTTCAACTCTTGGAACATCTCATATGTTCCATTGCGTTCAAAACGTCTTTGGAGCCCCGATTCTAAGCCGTAAAGCATGGCGCACTAAACTATCAAGTAGTCATCATATCGAGCTTGTCAAACGTTCATAACGTCTGCACCAGCTCCTGCAATAGGTTTTTCACCTAGCGGTGCATTAAGGACATAATTCTTTTGTGCAACAATGAGGATAATCCTCAGATCACGGACCTAGTCCGCATTAGTGCTTCCATCATCTTTCAACTTAGTTTTCTCTAGGAACATATCAAAAATAGGGGAGCTATATCGCGAGCTATTGATCTACAACATACATATGCAAGAACTATTAAGACTAAGGTCATGATAAATTAAGTTCAATTACTAATGAACTCCCACTTAAATTAACATCCCTCAAGTTATCTAAGTGATACATGATCCAAATCAACTAACCCATGTCTGATCATCACGTGATATGGGGTAGTCATCAATGGTGAACATCTCTATGTTTATCATATCTACTATATGACTCACGTTTGACCTTTTGGTCTCCAGTGTTCCAAGACCATGTCTGTACATGCTAGGCTCGTCAAGTTTAACCCAAGTATGCTGCATGTGCAAAACTATCTTACACCCGTTGTATGTGGACGTAGAGTCTATCACACCCGACGAACTTTGACAACGGTGCATACTCGGGGAGAACACTTTTAATCTTGAAATTTAGTGAAGGGATCATCTTATAATGTTACCACTGTTCTAAGCAAAATAAGATGCATAAAGGATAAACACCACATGCAATCAAAACATGTGACATGATATGGCCATCATCATCTTGTGCTTTTGATCTCCATCTCCAAAGCATCGACATGATCTCCATCGTCACTGGCTTGACACCCTGATCTCCAACGTTGCGTCAGGGTCGTCTCGCCAACTATTGCTTCTACACCTATTTCTAACGCATAGCGATAAAGTAAAGCTACTACATGGCGTTTGCATTTCATACAATAATTAAAAGACAACCCTAAGGTTCCTGCCAGTTGTCGATATTACAAAACATGATCATCTCATACAACAACATATATCACATCATATCTTGACCATATCACATCACAACATGCCCTACAAAAACAAGTTAGACGTCCTCTACTTTGTTGTTGCAAGTTTTACGTGGCTGCTACGGGCTTCTAGCAAGAACCATTCTTAACTATGCAAAACCAGAATAGTGATTTATCAAGTTTGGTGTTTAGCCTTCTTCAAGGACCGGTCGTAGTCAAATTCGATTCAACTAAAGTAGGAGAAACAGACACCCGCCAACCACCTTTATGCAAAACAAGTTGTATGTCAGTCGGTGGAACCGGTCTCATGTGCGTGGACATGTAAGATTGGTCCAGGCAGCTTCATCCCACAATACCGCCGAATCAAAATAAGACGTTGGTGGTAAGCAGTATGACCATTAGCGCCCACAACTCCTTTGTGTTCTACTCGTGCATATCATCTATGCATAGACCTGGCTCTGATGCCACTGTTGGGAAACGTTGCATGGCAAACAAAAAAACTTCTACGCACATGCAAGATCTATCCATGGAGATGCATAGTAACGAGAGGGGAGAGTATGTATACGTACCCTTGTAGACCATAAGTGGAAGCGTTTATTAACGCGGTTGATGTAGTCAAACTTCTTCGTGATCCAACCGATCAAGTACTGAACATATGACACTTCCGCGTTCAGCACACGTTCAGCTCGGTGACGTCCTCTCCTTCTTGATCCAGCAAGACGGGCGAAGTAGTAGATGAGTTTCGGTATCACGACGGAATAGTGAAGGTGGTGGTGATGCTATCTCCGTAGGGCTTCGCCTAAGCATTCCGAAAATATGACCGACGGACGAAAGTGTGGAGAGGGACGCCGCACACAGCTAAGAGATTGTCGTATGTTGTGTGGCGCCGCCTCCTCATGTATATAGAGGTGTGTGAGGGGAGGGGAGGTAGCCAGGGCGTGCCCAATGGGGCCGGAGACCACCCTTGGCCCCTGCTCGGCTGCACCCCCCTTTCCTTCTAGGCGCACGGGAGAAAGGCAAGCGGAGGTGGCGCCCCCCTTCCCTTTCTCTCACGACGAGGGAAAGGCAGGAGGGGCCAACTGTAGTGCCCAAGATACGATTCTATCCCAATCACGTGATGAACTCATGATTGGGCCACAACCACATTTCGAGCGCATAGCAAGGTGGATATCATTACAACATACCATGTACTGAATAGATGAGAATACAAGATAAAGGCTTACACTCTCTACAAGCTACAACATGAATACAACAGTTCATCAATACATAGCAATCATCCTACAAAAGAGTAGGATTCGACTACGGATGAAAACAAATGACAAAGAAGAACGATATCCACCCTGCTAATCCTAGGCCCCCGACCCGGAACCTATCCCTTGATCGAAGAAGAAGAAGTAGAAGAACTCCAAAACAAGCATGCATCGCTCTCGCGTCAGATCATCACATTACCTGTACTTGCACCTATTGGTGTACTAATCTGTGAGCCACGAGGACTCAGCAATCCCATTACCATGGTATCAAGACTAGCAAAGCTTAATGGGTATGGAATGTATAAGTGGTGAGGTTGTAGCAAGCACTAAGCATTTGTATGGTGGCTAACTTACGAGTACAAGAATAAGAAGAGAAACTATGCATAACGGTCGCAATCTAGTAATGATCAAGAAGTGATCCTAAACTACTTACGAGTCAAACATAACCCCACCGTGTTCTCTTCTCGAACTCACTTGAAAAGAGACGGTCATGGTGCACACAGTTGGTGTATTTTATTTCGGATGTGGTGTCAAGTTCTCTACAACCGGATATTAAAAATTCTCATCTGCCACATAACTGGGGTCACGGCTTTCAAAGGTTTAAACCCAGGTGTCGTGGGTTTGTCACGGCAGATGTCCTCATGAAAGGACTTAGTCGTGGAGCCATCACTACGGGTTAGCTTAAAGGGGTTAAAGCGGACAAGGGACGCAAGAGAGTTTTTATACTAGTTCAGCCCCTTACGATGAAGGTAAAAGCCTACGTCTAATTGTGATGGAATTGATGGGGTTTCGATGACCAGGGAGCGAATACGCTTTGCCTGAGTCTCGAGTTGTTGTCTGTTGTCCTGAACCGCCGCCGGGTCGTCCCCTTATATACATGGGTTGACGCCCGTCGGTTTACAGAGTCCCGAGGCCGGCTCATAAACGTGTTCGGCTTGGTCTCTGCTCTTTCTACCATACAATGCAAGTTACATATCAGTGCCGGTTTATAGCTACATGCCTTAAACCGGTAATGGGCCCTGGGCCTTTACATAGTGTCACCGTTTGTCTTCATGGGCTTCAAGTATAATGGACTACCGATGAAGTTAACCCGACCTCTCTTGGCTGGTTTACGCCCAGTAGTAATATCCCCAACATTAGGCCCCAGACTGATTTGAACTGGTTCGTGTCAGTCCTGAAGAAAACTTTGTCATCAACATCTTCACATAATTTTGTAAACCGCCATGACGTCATCTTCCTGGACCGTGGTAAACCATCGTGACGTCATCTGTTATTAAAAACTGTGTATGACACATTTTCATTAATGGGTCTCCGACAATCGAGGCAACTACTCTGCCTTATTTCCAAATTTCTGAATCCTTGATTTTCGCGCCTGACACCTATCCCTTGCCTTTATAAATAGGGACGAGGGGTCATTTTCACCTTTCCCCCCTCGTGCCTCTTCGCGTCATCGTCTTCCTCGCACTGTTCAACCTCCAGAGCTCCGCCGCCACTGTCGACTGTCGTCTCTGCCTCAACTCCGGCCGCTGCATCACCCTGAGCGTATCAGAGATCCGTGGTGCTCCTCCGCTCTTCCATTAGCATCGGTAAGCTTTCCGCTCTTCCACCATAGATCTGCTTCTAGGGTTTCGGTGTTCTTCGGTGTTCCTTAGTGTTCCTTGTTCATATGATGGTTCTTGATAACCTCCTGAACATCTGCTCTGTATAATGATAGCCTTTAGCCTCTTTTTCCATATATGCATCTCATTTAAATAGAAGATCTCATCTGAACCTTCATCCGCTGCTTCGGTACTGCTTCCTGGATATGAATATATGTCCTTTTCTGATATGCGGCAGACCCAAAATTATAATACCAACTTGTGAAATCTGTTTTTCCTTCACTTACACATCTGTAGTCTTGACTCTTCAATGTTAGACTAGGCGGTTTAACTTTTTAGAAAAAATGACAACCCGGTGCATACCATTAGTCCCCTTGTTGAAACGCCATAGCCTTCACTAGTGTACTGTTTCACTGTTAAACTCCGGTTTATAAATAGCTGAGCCCGGTTTAGCAATATACTTACATCTTTGTATCACCGTATAGCTGTCCAATGTAAATCTTAAACCGTCAATCATTATATTGTAGATCTTCATTGCCATGGCCAAACAAGTGTATGAATGCAATTGGGTTCCTTCTCGAGTGACTGAAGAACATTGAACAACCTGGTCAAAACGGGCGCTTTAAGTAAGAAAGATGTCATTCACTGGAGGGTCCCTGGCCCGGAATGTACTCCTACTCCTAAAGACGGAGAAGTTATTGTTTTTGCTGATCACTTAAGCTGGGGTTTCAGCCCTCCCGGTTCAAATTTTTCCGGGATGTACTGGCCAATTTTCAACTGCGCCCACAAGATATCGGTCCTAACTCCGTAACCAATATCTGCCACTTCCAAGTCTTTTGTGAAGTTTACCTTCAAGAGGAACCTACATTAGAACTATTCAGGGATTTCTTTCACTTAAACCGCCGCACAGAATTCAAAGACGGACCCAACACAGAACTGGGCGGTATGGCGGTTCAGAAAAGGAAAGAAGTCACCTTTCCTCATGCCAATCTCCACAGTCATCCCAAAGAGTGGAACCAGACCTGGTTTTATTGCAAGGACACTTCTCCAGCTGATGAAACCCCCCTGTTGGGTTACCGTCCTGAACGTCTGAACTACACACACCCTTTTCCTCAAAGGCTGACTGCTAAAGAAAGAATCAAATATGCTCCTCAATTATCCAAGCTTAGGGCTTTTATGGCAAACGGTTTGACAGGAGTTGATTTTGCACGCTGCTGGATAACCTGGAGCATTTTTCCCTTAAGCCAGCGCCCCGGTTTGATGTGCGAGTATACAGGGGATTTGAAGGATGCTCAATGGCACATTGATATTCAGCTTACAGATGACGAAGTCACTGAGGCTGTAAAAAAGATGTTGAACGAACCGGAGGCTATCTGTGCTCAAACCGGACTACTCCCTTTCTGCGCCATCAACAAACTGCCAGCTGTAAGAATCATACCATCTGTCTATCTGAAACTACTTCTGTCCTAATATCCTATGAAAATGTGATGATTTTTTGACAGGGCGATGATCCGTTCTGGAACAAGAAACCTCCGCAAGACAAACCGGTGAAGCCAACCCGCCAAAAGACCAAAGCTGTGAAAAAACCTGCCAACCGGAAGAGAACCACTGCATCCTCCAATCCACCGACTGACGATGATGTGGGTAACCCGGAATTTGAGGTATAACTTGACTCACTTCGTTCATTTTTCAGACGCCTTATTGATGATGATTATTGTCAGGATGATGCTGAAGTCAGTCACGCCGATGCTGTAGAGGTAATCATTCTTTCCTCCGATTCAAACCCTTTGCAATCACTAAAAACCCGTCGAGCAAACCAGAAAGTTAAATTTTCTCATCCTCTTGCTTACTTGGATCCGAACTTTCTTGTGAAGACATAATAGCACGAGGCTCGCCGCACCACCCGGCATAGCGGCCAGGTAGTTACCTCCGCCGGTTTACCGAACAGTCCGGTTCGGAAACGCCGATCAGAGGTCTCTTATTCCCTTGATACTTCATGCCCCAAATGGGGTTGCTTTCGTCAACCTCTTAATCTGCCTGATTCGAATTATCAGGGCACTTCTCACTCATCTTCTGGCGAGTCGTCAGCCACAAAACTTCTACCCCTCAAAACGGTTATCAGGTAAGTTATACACTTGTTTTATCGTGTATATGCATTTTTGTATGCTATACTGACCTTCATGTTTACTTTCTCAGCGCTAAGCCCAGACCAAGCAAGAAAGCTCGCCTGAACAAACCGACAGAGGAAGACACAACGGCTAAACTGGAGAAAACTTCAGACCCTGAAGAGGCCAACCTTGATGATATGCTAAATGACCCACCGCCTCAAGACCATGACTTCGTTGCTGAGCAGGCAGAAGCTGATACCACAGGCCATGCTGACCAGCCGACCAGTTATATCCGGACTGACAAACCGGCAAGTCCAGCAAAGAATACTAACAAACCGGCGACCCCAGTACGAGCTGCTGAGGAAAAGGATGATGATGTTCTGATTACTGGCGATGGCCATACTGAACCGGGCAATCCTGTTGCTTTGTCAAAACATACTGCCAAAGAGGAATTCTCTACAATAGGCAAAGACAAATGGAATGCCGATTTGTTAACGTATGCCGCTCTGAATGCTCAAGACCTCCATTCTGGCTATCTGAACCGTCTGTACACCAGCCGCGACTATGAAGCTGGCCTGGTCAATATGATGAAGGAAAAATATGAGGTAACTTCCTATATGATTCTCTTCTTGTATTGATTTGTAGCTTATCAACTCCAATAGCCCCCAAGTGACGGTTTAAGATACCGATTTAAACCGGGACTTTTTAGTAAGTACTGAATGTGAGCCATAATGCATCTTAACTTCACTGAAGTAGCCCCCAAGGGCCGGTTTAACTTTATAAAGATGAACCGGGACTTTGTAAAAGAAAATCCCATGTCAGCATTTTTTGAGCAAAGATCCATTAGCCCCCAAGTGCCTAGTTGAATACTTGTATTATGCTTGGGACTTCTGTAGAAAATGTATGATGAAGAGCAAATATACATTAGCCCCCAAGTACCAAGGGCATAACTTGTTATGTGCTTGGTACTTCAAATATGTACTGTCACCATATCATATTAATTATCTCCTGGTAGGCCGAGCTGAGCAAGAAAGAGAGCCAAACCGCCAACCTGCAAGAGAACCTTAAATTACAACAAGCTGAAACCTCCAAGGCGAAGGAAGACTTGACCAGCACATTAGGTGCTATGGAGAAACTGAAAGAGGGCTTCAACCAAGAGCGGGCGGAATGGGAGATTGAAAAATCCGCTTTGGTGCAAAGGGATGAAAAAGCAGAAGCCGCTCTTAAACCGGTGGCTGATGAGCTGACCAACGTGAAGCGGCAGGTGCATGCCATGACCGTCGCTTTGTTCGGTAAGCTCTTTGACTTAGGATTTCCATATATCCATGCCTATATTTTGCCGGTTTACTAATCCTTGAGATGATACAGGAACTCGTATTAGCCACTTGGGATCTGATGTTTAGAAGAAATTGAAGGCATCATATACTTTGATAGAGCAGCTGTATACCGGCGCACAGCGGATCATCTACACGGCTTCACACAATAACCCGCCTCCCACCTTGACCAAGGATATTCTACAGAGGTTATCTATGCTTCCTGCCCGGGTTGACGAGCTAAAAAACTCTGCTGCTAGAACGGGCGCTTTGGCCGCACTAACCCGGGCAAAAGCATGGGTTCCTGACTTTGACCCAGTTGAAGCGGCCCAAGGCTATCCCAGCTTCAAGGAAAACAGAACCGAATTTGGTGAAGATGATCTCCGGATCATAAACCGGGAAGTACGCCCATTGGCTTGTCAATTGGTTGAAGAAGCAGACGTTTCATACTATCAAGCCAGCTATGATGATAAGAATAAACGGGTTGCTGCACCAATTCCAGAAGCTCAGAACCTTATCCCGCCAATTCGTAAGCACACTTATGCCCCTGACATTGAACCGTCTACGCTGATAAGTGATGAAGCTGTATTCCAAGCCCTAACTGGGATCGACTGGGCAACTGTTGATTTCCAGCCACTGGGTAGGGAAGAAGAAGTTGAACCGGCGCGAGATGATCCGTAACTGCCAGGTCAAGCTGGTGAATAATCATGAACCAGAGCCGGCTTAGTCTTCTACATGGTGCGACATGTATTTGAGAAAACACTTATCCTTTTGGGCACTGGAACGCCTTGTAATAGGCTAGTTAAAATACTTGATCTGGTATGCCTTCGTGCATATTTATCTGCAACTGATGCTTGCTTAATCTGACATATTTAAGATATGATATTTATAATCCATAGCCATTTATTTAAGCTGTTCCTGCAGATAAAAAGTTGAAAGCGCCCTGGCGATTTACCGCCAGGCAGGTCAAGATACCCATAGATATATATGACCAAGGATTACAACCTAGGTTGCGAAATATAACCAAATATGGAAACATATAATACCTGCAACCTTTAGGCATGATGTTGGCTGGCCAACCTTGTAGTGGGGCTTATAACCCAAATTTTGGAGGAGAAAACAACCCCTATTGATATAAGGCCGGTTTATAATATAAACCATTTCGGGTTATGATAAACACTGGTTTACTCCATAATAAGATTTTAATTGAAAATCAGACCGGGAGGATAGTCTCCGGATTATGATTTGATCGTGTACCATCAATTTGTAATTGACAGCCGAACCAGACTGTTAACACCGGTTTTTAAAAGCAACAAAATATCTTTATCAAAAAGAGAACAAAACTCAAACAAAGGCAAATAAAAACCATTGTAGGCGAGGCTTTGAGCCGATCAAGAGGTGTGACCATGGTTCGGACACGACCAAGCCACCAAATGACATTGTGGCATTATGCCGATCAAGAGGCATAGCTATGGTTCGGGTTCGACCAAGCCCCCAATTGATGTTGTGGCATTACGCCGATCAAGAGGTGTAGCTATGGTTCGGGTTCGACCAAGCCCCCAAGTGATGCTGTGGCATTGCGTCGATCAAGAGGTGTAGCTATGGTCCGGATTCGACCAAGCCCCCAAGTGATGCTGTGGCATTGCGCCTATCAAAAGGTGTAGCTATGGTTCGGATACGACCAAACCCCCAAGTGATACTGTGTCATTGCGCCTATCAAAAGGTGTAGCTATGGTTCGGATACGACCAAGCCCCCAAGTGATATATAAAGCCTTTGAGAAGCTAAACCAAGGGGGAAACCAGACGCTGCTTTAGAAACAGAAGCTCCATGTAACCACACAGGATGTAAGAAGACAACAGATACCCCGCTTTAGCTGAGGTTCCGGTTTATTATATTGATCATAATATATACATAGTCGTAATATGTACATAAGCAGAGCCTATAGCTCAAGTATACTAAGGACGAAGATGAGCAATATTCCACGGCCGGTAGGTCTCCTCCTCCGATTTACGTGAGTCTTTGCACTCTTGAACATCGATCAAGTAGTACGACCCGTTGTGTAGATTCTTGCTGACCACAAAGGGTCCTTCCCAAGGGGGGGATAACTTGTGCATATCCGTCTGATCCTGGATGAGCCGAAGCACCAAATCTCCTTCTTGAAAGGTTCTGGTTCTAACCCGGCGGCTATGATAGTGACGCAGATCTTGCTGATAAATCGCCGAACGGGCTGCCGCTATGTCACGCTCCTCATCTAACAGGTCGAGAGCTTCTTGCTGTGCCTTCTCGTTGTCAGCTTCAACATATGCCGCTACACGAGGTGAGTCATGACGGATGTCACTAGGAAGAACTGCCTCCGCTCCATAAACCATGAAGAACGGCGTGTATCCTGTCGATCTGTTGGGTGTGGTGTTGATGCTCCATAACACTGAAGGTAGCTCGTCAACCTAACAACCCGGCGTCCGCTACAAAGGAACCATAAGCCGGGGTTTGATGCCTCTCAAAATTTCTTGATTGGCCCTCTCCGCTTGACCATTGGACTGTGGGTGAGCCATTGATGATACGTCAAGCCGGATGTGCTCACATTGACAGAACTCCTTCATGGCACCCTTTGACAGATTGGTACCAATGTCAGTGATAATGCTATGTGGAAAGCCAAACCGGAAAATCACCTTTTTGATGAATTGAACCGCCGTGGCCGTGTCACACTTGCTAATTGGTTCTGCCTCCACCCACTTTGTGAACTTGTCAACCGCCACAAAAAGGTGGGTCTTCTTGTCTTTTGACCTCTTGAAAGGCCCAACCATATCCAGCCCCCAAGTCGCAAACGGCCAAGTAATCAGAATCATCCTCAATTCTTGAGCCAGTACATGAGCGCGCCTTGAGAACTTCTGACAGCCATCACATCGTCTGACCAAGTCTTCAGCATCAGCATGAGCTGTCAACCAAAAAACCGTGACGAAACGCTTTGGCCACCAAAGATTTTGAACTGGCGTGGTGACCACAGTCTCCTTCATCGATCTCACGCAAAATTTCACAGCCTTCTTCAGGAGACACACAACGCTGAAACGCCCCTGTCACACTGCAATGATGCAATTCTCCATTGATAATAGTCATGGACTTGGACCGCCGGATTATCTGCTTGGCCAGAGTCTCATCCTCTGGTAACTCGCACCGGTTCATATACACGAGATAAGGAACCGTCCAATCCGGGATAACACGAAGAGCCGCCACCAACTGAGCCTCCGGGTCAGGAATAGCCAAATCCTCTTAACCAGGGAGCTTGACGGACGGATTATGCAGAACATCCAAGAAGACATTAGGCGGAACCGGTTTACGTTGAGAACCCAGGTGGCTTAAAGCGTCCGCCGCTTCGTTCTTCCGCCGGTCCACATGATCCACCTGATAACCTTTAAAGTGACCTGCAACAATGTCCACCTCACGATGATATGCTGCCATGAGTGGGTCCTTGGAATCCCAAGTGCCAGACACCTGTTGAGCCACCAGGTCCGAGTCACCAAAGCACTTAACTCGGCTTAGGTTCATCTCCTTGGCCATCCGAAGACCATGGAGTAAAGCTTCATACTCAGCTGCATTGTTAGTGCAAGGGAACATTAAACGGAGAACATAACAAAACTTATCGCCTCGTGGGGAAGTTAATACGACTCCAACCCCCGAGCCCTCCAATTTCCTGGACCCATCAAAGTGAATAGTCCAATAAGTGTGATCCGGCTTCTCTTCAGGCGTTTGTAGTTCTGTCCAATCGTTGATGAAATCCACAAGTGCTTGAGATTTGATCGCCGTTCGGGGTATATATTTCAACCCATGAGGCCCGAGCTCTATAGCCCACTTGGCAATCCGGCCAGTTGCTTCCCAGTTCTGGATTATATGTCCCAAAGGAGCAGAGCTGACCATTGTGATGGGATGACCTTGGAAATACTGCTTGAGCTTCCGGCTTGCCATGAAAACCCCATATACCAGCTTCTGCCAGTGTAGATACCTCTGCTTGGACTCAATAAGTACCTCGCTGATGTAATAAACCAGACACTGAACCGGATACTCCTTTCCTGCCTCCTTGCGCTCCACCACAATAGCCACGCTAATAGCCCGAGCATTAGCTGCCACATACAGTAACAATGGCTCCTTGTCAATCGGGGCAGCAAGAACCTGCGGGTTAGCTAGCTGCCGCTTTAAATCCTCAAATGCTTCATTCGCGGCGTCACTCCAGATGAAGTTATCCGTTTTCTTCAGCATCTGATACAAAGGAATGGCCTTCTCGCCAAGGCGGTTGATAAACCGGCTCAACGCGGCAATACGGCCTGCCAAGCGTTGAACGTCCTTGATACACTTCGGTTTAGCCAAGGAGGTGATGGCCTTGATCTTTTCTGGATTAGCCTCAACGCCCCTGTTAGACACCAGAAATCCCAAGAGCTTGCCTGCCGGTACACCAAAAATGCACTTAGCCGGATTAAGCATCATCTTGTAAACCCGCAGGTTATCAAAGGTTTCCTTTAAGTCATCAATCAACGTCTCCTTCTTCCTTGATTTGACCACAATATCATCCACATAGGCATGAACATGACGGCCGATTTGTGTATGAAGACAATTCTGCACACACCGTTGATAAGTCGCTTGGGCACTCTTGAGCCCAAAGGGCATGGACACATAGCAGAAAGCTCCAAAGGGGGTTATGAAGGCCGTCTTCTCCTGGTCCTTAACTGCCATCTTGATCTGATGATAACCAGAATATGCATCCAAAAAACTCAAACACTCGCAACCTACCGTAGCATCAATAATTTGATCAATACGGGGGAGGGCAAAATGATCTGCTGGACAAGCTTTGTTGAGATCTGTGTAATCCACACACATCCACCAAGTGTCGTTCTTCTTAAGGACCTACACCAGATTAGCCAACCACTCAGGATGGAAAACTTCAATGATAAAACCGGCCGCCAAGAGTCTGGCCACTTCTTCTCCAATAGCCTTGCGTCTTTCTTCATTGAACCGGCGGAGAAACTGCTTGACCGGTTTATACTTAGGATCGACATGAAGAGTGTGCTCAGCGGGTTCTCTCGGTACACCTGGCATGTCAGAAGGCTTCCACGCAAAGATGTCCCGATTCTCACAGATGAACTCGATGAGCGCGTTTTCCTATTTCGGATCCAAGTTAGCGCTGATGCTAAACTGCTTGGACGAATCACCAGGTACGAAGTCAACAAGCTTAGTCTCATCAGTCGATTTAAACTTCAGCGCTGGATCATGCTCTGTAGTTGGCTTCTTCAATGAAGTCATATCTGCCGGATCAACATTATCTTCGTAAAACTTTAACTCTTCTGTGGCACAAACCGACTCAGCATAAGCCGCGTCACCTTCTTCACACTCCAGAGCAATCTTGCGGCTCCCATGGACGGTTATAGTTCCCTTGTGACCCGGCATCTTGAGTTGCAGATAGACATAACAAGGCCGTGCCATAAACTTAGCATAAGCCAGCCGTCCAAACAGGGCGTGATACGGACTTCTGATTTTCACTACTTCAAAGGTCAAAGTTTCTGATCTCGAGTCATGCTCATCCCCAAAAGCCACCTCCAGAGCTATCTTACCAACAGGATACGCCGATTTACCCGGCACCACACCATGGAACACCGTATTGGACGGTTTAAAATTTTTATCTGTTAACCCCATGCGACGGAAAGTTTCATAATACAGGATATTGATACTGCTCCCTCCGTCCATGAGTACCTTGGTGAACTTATAACCTCCCACCTGAGGTGCCACCACAAATGCCAGATGACCCGGATTGTCAACCCGGGGTGGATGATCTTCTCTGCTCCACACAATCAGCTGCTCAGACCAGCGTAGGTAACGGCTCACCGCCGGTTCAACGGAGTTTACTGCCCTCTTATGAAGCTTTTGGTCACGCTTGTCTAAGCTAGTGGTGAAGACATGATACTGCCCACTATTCAACTGCTTCGGGTTCCTCTGGTAACCCGACTGCTGCTGCTGCTGGTGACTGCCCTGATGATTGTATCCACCTTGGTTGCCCTGATTACCTTGATTGTTATGTCCACCCTGATTACCATGGAAGCCTGAACCGGAATTTCCTCCACCATAACCCGGACCATGAGATCC
Organism: Triticum aestivum; assembly: GCF_018294505.1. Classification (NCBI taxonomy): domain Eukaryota; kingdom Viridiplantae; phylum Streptophyta; class Magnoliopsida; order Poales; family Poaceae; genus Triticum; species Triticum aestivum. Next base: position 256,680,908 of record NC_057807.1, read on the forward strand.
AGGGCCTGAGCTGCCACCTTGTCCGTGATCATACCAGAAAGCATTAGAATTTTTGAACTCTTGCATGATGTAGCAGTCCTTCCAGAGGTGTGTGGCCGGCATCTCCTTCGTCCCATGTTTCGGGTAGGGCTGGTTCAATAGGTAAGACATGTAGTCCGGGTTAGGGCTAGGTGCTCCACCGCGCTGGGGCAGTTTACCCTTGCCCCGTTGGCCTTTGTCCTGCGTGCTGGTATTGGCCACAAAGTCCAGGCTGTGATCCGCTTTACATTTGCTGTCGTTTCCATGACCTGCTGGGTTGTGGTGTTGTCCATTAGTGTTGCCGCTCTTCTTTCCCTTCCCTGTCTTATCATCATCGGACTCGGGATCCTTGGTACTATCAGAGTCAGCATACTTCACTAAAGCGGCCATGAGGGTTCCCATGTAATTGCAATGGCGCTTCAGCCATCCCAACTTCAACTTCAAGGGCTCAAACCGGCAATTGCCTTCCAAGGCGAGAACTGCGGTGTTAGCGTTGATGCGGTCCAACGAATGCAAAATTTCCGAGACCCGACGCACCCACCGGGTTGTTAATTCTCCTTCCTTCTGGACACAGGGAGCTAAGTCCACAATCGACATGGGCTGCGTGCATGTATCCTTAAAATTGTTGATAAACCGGGCTCTCAACTCGGCCCATGATCTGATAGAGTTAGCCGGTAGACTCTTTAACCAAGTACGAGCCGTCCCTTCTAGCATCATGGTGAAGTACTTCGCACAAGCTGCATCATCCACATCTAGCATCTCCATGGCCATCTCATAGCTTTGAACCCATATCTCTGGAGATAAATCGGCGGTGTAATTTGGCACCTTGCGCGGGCCCTTGAAATCCTTGGGCAGGCGCACGTTGCGTAACGCTGGGATGAGACACGGCGCCCCCAAAGAGCTAGAGGTAACTCCTGGCTCTATCGACGTGGTTGGACGAACCGGAGTAAGCTGACGGGCTTCATGTTGTGCAGTTACTCGGCCTCCCTGCATGCACGAGCCCGGTCCACCACCTCCTGAGCATCACCAACGCCCCCTGCCAGGTTGTTGCCACGGGGCGGTTCGAGGTTCCGCGCATTGCTTGACACGGCCGGTTCATCCATACGCCTGCTGTAACTCCGGCTTGGATGGGGGGTAGAATGAATCCGATCACGACTGTATGAATACGCCTCCTGTTGAACAAAGGCTGTCCGACGAAGCTCTTTAACCCGACGCATCTCGACCGCCGCCGGAGAATCGCCTTCAATTGGGATAGCCTCCAGTCGTGAAGCAGCAGCAACAAGATTGTCCATCGGAGTAGAGTAATGTCCCAGTGGCGTTGGGACAGGCTGCATCACAATGTTGTTTTGACGAGGCGGATCCATCAAACTTGGCTGAACCGGCGCCCCTGCTCCAGGTGCCTCTGCCCGGTTTGCTACCGGCAGGTTACTGGTCCCCACTCCTAGGGTGTTAAAGAGGTTCCTAGCATCATAAACCGGAGGCAGGCGAGACCGGTGCCTTCTCTTTAGGACTTCGTGTGATGCATTCTGATCCAGCATAAGCCGATAAGCCTGCGCATCCAAAGCGGCCCGCTCCGCGGCCATCCTAGTATCCTCAGCTGCCAAATCGGCCTCGGCCTGAGTAATCTGATCCTTTACTGTCGCAATTTCCGCATTGTGCGCATCCTGATCCGCCGGGTTAGCCTCCGCCATCAGCATTGCCAACGCATCAAATAGATCAGATAAAACCTGAGCCGGCGGCCGCACAAGGCCTCCTGCCCCAGCTGCCGTCGCCGCTGCTGATCCGGAGATCATTGCTACTACGGTCAAAGAGTGGAGCGCCGGCTGTGTACCGGCCATGAAGATTCCAATCCGGTTTGGCAGATCAGAGGGGTCCGGAATGCTGTCGCCATCAGAACAGCCTCCAATCCAGCCATCTTATAGCTGATATAACAACTCGGTCTCTCTGGTCGATGACTCGTCGCCGGAATAAACGACGGTCTCACCACCAGATTCCGATCTGTCCTCGTGTTCCCCTCCATGGATGACTCCCACGAAGGCACGCCTCATGGCAGGCTTGACCCGGGCAGATCGCGCATGCTGAGCCGTTTCGACGAGGTCGGTGTAGATGCCCGGCTCAGGGCCCGGCTCGCCGATCTTGCCGATGAAAACGTGTATGCCACCAAAGGGGAGCCGGTACCCGTACTCTATTGAGCTGGCCTCGGGGCCCCACCCTGCATCATCGATGTAGAGCTTGCCGCGACGACTTTTGGTCATCCGGCCCACAGCGTAACCCTTGAGTCGAAGCTGCCCTCCAAGAACATGAAACCATCGTGTGGTAGCCCCATGGTGGGCGCCAACTGTCGTGGGTTTGTCACGGCAGATGTCCTCATGAAAGGACTTAGTCGTGGAGCCATCGCTACGGGTTAGCTTAAAGGGGTTAAAGCGGACAAGGGACACAAGAGAGTTTTTATACTAGTTCGGCCCCTCACGATGAAGGTAAAAGCCTACGTCTAGTTGTGATGGAACTGATGGGGTTTCGATGACCAGGGAGCGAATACGCTTTGCCTGAGTCTCGAGTTGTTGTCTGTTGTCCTGAACCGCCGCCGGGTCGTCCCCTTATATACATGGGTTGACGCCCGTCGGTTTACAGAGTCCCGAGGCCGGCTCATAAACGTGTTCGGCTTGGTCTCTGCTCTTTCTACCATACAATGCAAGTTACATATCAATGCCGGTTTATAGCTACATGCCTTAAACCGGTTCTGGGCCCTGGGCCTTTACATAGCGTCACCATCTGTCTTCATGGGCTTCAAGTATAATGGACTACTGATGAAGTTAACCCGGCCTCTCCTGGCCGGTTTACGCCCAGTAGTAATATCCCCAACACCAGGGGTGTCCCAACTTAGTCCATCACAAACTCTCACGATCAGCGAAGGAAAATCCTCCATCTCGGAACAACCCGATCAAGCTCGGAATCTCGGTTCACAAGACATTTCGACAATGGTATAATAAAATCAGCAAGACCTACCGACATGCCAACACCCTGATGGTAGCCGCGCGTATCTCGTCTCAGGCCACGGTGGATGAGCTATGGTTACAACGACCAAATACCCCAAGTTGCCAAGGGGCAGCGCCGCAAGCTACGCTAGTTTGGAGCAACACTCATGAGGAGCATTGGCCTGGGTTGTTAATTAAGTCCTTGGGGCCCGGGAAGTCCCTATGCAAGTTTTAGTTGTTATTAGGAAAATGGTAAAACCAAATTTGGGCTTTGATGGAAGAATTTTATTCAAGCGGACTGTCAAGGGGGGCCCATAAACCCCGACCATGTTAGGAACACAAAATCAAGAAACATAATACCGGTATGACGGAAACTAGGACATCAAGAGTTGAACAAAACACCAAGCAAAAGGCCAAGCCTTCCACCCTTTACCAAGTATATAGATGCATTAATTAAATAAGAGATATTGTGATATCCCATGATATCCATGTCCCAACATGGAACAACCTGCAACTGTGTTGGGGAACGTAGGAGAAATTCAAAATTTTCTACGCATCACCAAGATCAATCAATGGAGATACTAACAACGAGAGAGAGGGGAGTGCATCTTCATACCCTTGAAGATCGCGATGCGGAAGCGTTACAAGAACGCGGTCGGTGGAGTCGTTCACGAAGCGATTCAGATCGCGGCCGAATCCGATCTAAGCACCGAAGAACTGTGCCTCCGCGTTCAACACACGTGCAGCCGGTGACGTCTCCCGTTCCTTGATCCAGCAAGGAGAGAGTGAGAGGTTGGGGAAGACTCCGTCCAGCAGCAGCACAACGGTGTGGTGGTGATGGAGGAGCGTGGCACTCCAGCAGGGCTTTGCCAAGCTCTGCGAGAGATGAGGAGGGAGAGGGGCAGGGCTGCGCCAGGGGAGAGGAACACTCATGTGCTTGGAAACCCCAAAACCCCCACTATATATAAGCAAAGGGGAGAGGGGGCCGGCCCCCTCCAGATCCCATCTAGAGGGGAGGGGCGGTGGCCAGGAGGGGAGGCTTGCCCCCCAAGCAAGGTGGAGGCGCCCCCTTCCCCTAGGGTTTTCAACCCTAGGCGCCTTGGGCCCTTGGGGAGGGGCGCACCAGACCAGTAGGGGCTGGTTCCCTCCCATATTCAGCCCATCAAGCCCCCCGGGGCAGGTGGCCCCACCCGGTGGACCTCCGGACACTTTTCGGTGGTCCCGGTACAATACCGATAACCTCCGAAACTATTCCCGTGACTGAAACTGGACTTCCCATATATAAATCTTTACCTCCGGACCATTCCGGAACTCCTGGTGACGTCCGGGATCTCATCCGGGACTTCGAACAACATTCGGTAACCACATACAAACTTGCTTTATAACCCTAGCGTCATCGAACCTTAAGTGTGTAGACCCTACGGGTTCGGGAATCATGCAGACATGACCGAGACAGCTCTCTGGCCAATAACCAACAGCAGGATCTTGATACCCATGTTGGCTCCCACATGTTCCACAATGATCTCATCGGATGAACCACGATGTCAAGGATTCAAGTAATCCCGTATACAATTCACTTTGTCAATCAGTATGTTACTTGCCCGAGATTCGTTCGTCGGTATCCCAATACCTCGTTCAATCTCGTTACCGGCAATTCACTTTACTCGTTCCGTAATGCATGATCCCATGACTAACTACTTAGTCATATTGAGCTCATTATGATGATGCATTACCGAGTGGGCCCAGAGATACCTCTCCGTCATACGGAGTGACAAATCCTAGTCTCGATTCGTGCCAACCCAACAGACACTTTCGGAGATACCCGTAGTGCACCTTTATAGCCACCCAGTTACGTTGTGACGTTTGGCACACCCAAAGCATTCCTACGGTATCCGGGAGTTGCACAATCTCATGGTCTAAGGAAAGTATACTTGACATTAGAAAAGCTTTTAGCAAACGAACTACACGATCTTGTGCTATGCTTAGGATTGCGTCTTGTCCATCACATCATTCTCCTAATGATGTGATCCCGTTATCAATGACATCCAGTGTCCATGGTTAGGAAAACATAACCATCTTTTGATCAACGAGCTAGTCAACTAGAGGCTCACCAGGGACATGTTGTGGTCTATGTATTCACACATGTATTATGGTTTCCAGTTAATACAATTATAGCATGAACAATAGACAATTATCATGAACAAGGAAATATAATAATAACCATTTTATTATTGCCTCTAGGGCATATTTCCAACAGTCTCCCACTTGCACTAGAGTCAATAATCTAGTTCACATCACTATGTGATTGTATTGAATCCAACGCCCATTGGGTTTGATCATATCTCACTTGTGAGAGAGGTTATTAGTCAACGGGTCTGAATCTTTCAGATCCGTGTGTGCTTTACAAATCTCTATGTCATCGCCCAGATGCAGCTACCACGCGCTATTTGGAACTATTCCAAATAACTGCTCTACTATACGAATCCGGTTTACAGAGTCATCCGGATTAGTGTCAAAGTTTGCATCAGCGTAACCCTTTACAACGAACTCTTTTACCACCTCCATTATCGAGAAAATTCCTTAGTCCATTAGTTACTAAGGATAACCTTGACTGCTGTGTTGTGATCCATTCCTGGATCACACTTGTACCCCTTGACTGACTCATGGCAAGGCACACTTCAGATGCGGTACACAGCATAGCATATTGTGGAGCCTACATCTAAAGTATAGGGGGCGACCTTCGTCCTTTCTCTCTCTTCTGCCGTGGTCAAGTCTTGAGTCTTACTCAATAGTCTCACCTTACAGCCAAGAACTCCTTCTTTGTTGATCTATTTTGAACTCCATCAAAATATTTTCACGGTATGTGTTCATTTGAAAGTACTATTAAGCATTTTGATATATCCTTATAGATCTTGATGCTCATTGTTCAAGTAGCCTAATCCAGGTTTTCCATTGAATAACATTTTTCAAATAACCCTATATGCTTTCTAGAAATTCTACAACATTTCTGATCAACAATATGTTCACAACATATACTCATCAGAAATGATATAGTGCTCCCACTCACTTCTTTGGAAATACAAGTTTCTCATAAACTTTGTATAATCCCAAAATCTTTGATCATCTCATCAAAGCGTATATTCCAACTCCGTGATGCTTACTCCAGTCCTTAGAAGGATTACTGGAGCTTTGCATACTTGTTAGCATTTTTCAGGATTGACAAAACCTTCTGGTTGTATCACATACAACCTTTCCTCAAGAAAATTGTCATGGAAATAATGTTTTGACATCTTATCTGCAAGATTTCATAAATAATGCAGTAACTGCTAATATAATTCCAACAGACTCTTAGCATCGCTATGAGTGAGAAAGTCGCATCGTAGTCAACTCCTTGAACTTGTTGGAAAACATCCTAGCGACAAGTCGAGCTTTCTTAATGGTGACACTTACCATCATTGTCTGTCTTCCTTTTAAAATCCATCTATACTCAACAGCCTTACGACCATCGAGTAGTTCTTCCAAAGTCTATACTTTGTTTTCATACATGGATCCTCTCTCGGATTTTATGGCCTCGAGCCATTCGTTAGAATCCGGGCCCACCATCGCTTCTCCACAGCTCGTAGGTTCATTGTTGTCTAGCAACATGACCTCCAAGACAGGATTACGTACCACTCTGGAGTAGTACGTATCCTTGTCGACCTACGAGTTTTGGTAGTGACTTGATCTGAAGTTTCATGATCATTATCATCAGCTTCCAATTCAATTGGTGTAGGCGCCATAGGAACAACTTCCTGTGCCCTACTACACACTAGTTGAAGTGATGGTTCAATAACCTCATCAAGTCTCCACCATCCTCCCACTCAATTCTTTCAAGAGAAACTTTTCCTCGAGAAAGGACCCGATTCTAGAAACAATCTCTTTTGCTTCCAGATCTGAGATAGGAGGTATACCCAACTGTTTTTGGGTGTCCTATGAAGATGCATTTATCCGCTTTAGGTTCGAGCTTATCAGCCTGAAACTTTTTCACATAAGTGTCGCAGCCCCAAACTTTTAAGAAACGACAACTTAGGTTTCTCCAAACCATAGTTCATATGGTGTCGTCTCAACGGAATTGCGTGGTACCCTATTTGAAGTGAATGTGGTTGTCTCTAATGCCTAACCTATAAACGATAGTGGTAATTCGATAAGAGACATCATGGTATGCACCATATGCAATAGGGTGCAGTTGTGATGTTCGGACACACCATCACACTATGGTGTTCTAGGCGGTATTAATTGTGAAACAATTTCCACAATGTCTTAATTGTGTGCCAAACATGTAACTTAGATATTCGTCTCTATGATCATATCATAGACATTTTATCCTCTTGTCACGAAGATCTTCAACTTCACTCTGAAATTACTTGAACCATTCAATAATTCAGACTTGTGTTTCATCAAGTAAAAATAATCATCTGTGAAGTAAGAACATAACGATATCCACTGCATGCCTCAACACTCATTGGACTGCACACATCAAAATGTATTACTTCCAACAAGTTGCTTTCTTGTTCCATTTTACTGAAAACGAGGCTTTCAGTCATCTTGCCCATGTGGTATGATTTGCATGTCTCAAGTGATTCAAAATCAAGTGAGTCCAAACGGTCCATCTGCATGGAGTTTCTTCATGCGTATATACCAATATGACAAAAATGGCAGTGCCACAAGTAGGTGGCACTATATCATTACTATCTTATATCGTTTGGCATGAACATGTGTATCACTACGATCGAGATTCAATAAACCATTAATTTTAGGTGCAAGACCACTGAAGGTATTATTCAAATAAATAGAGTAACCATTATTCTCCTTAAATGAATAACCGTATTGCGATAAACATAATCCAATCATGTCTATGCTCAACGCAAACACCAAATAACAATTATTTAGGTTTAACACCAATCTTGATGGTAGAGGGAGTATGCGATGCTTGATCACATCAACCTTGGAAACACTTCCAAACCATATCATCATCTCACCTTTAGCTAGTCTCCATTTATTCTGTAGCCTTTTATTTCGAGTTACTAACACTTTGCAACTGAACCGGTATCTATTACCATGGTGCTACTAGGAGTACTAGCAAAGTACACATCAATATAATGTATATCCAATATACTTCTGTCGACCTTGCCAGCCTTCTCATCTACCAAGTATCTAGGGTAGTTCTGCTTTAGTGACTGTTCCCCTCATTACAGAAGCACTTAGTCTCGGGTTTGGGTTCAACCTTGGGTTTCTTCACTAGAGCAGCAACTAATTTGCCATTTCATGAAGTATCCCTTCTTGCCCTTGCCCTTCTTGAAACTAGTGGTTTCACTAACCATCAACAATTGATGCTCCTTCTTGATTTCTACTTTCGCGGCGTCAAACATCACGAATATTTCAAGGATCATCATATCCATCCTTGATATGTTATAGTTCATCATGAAGCTCTAGCAACTTGGTGGCAATGACTTTGGAGAAACATCACTATCTCATCTGGAAGATTAACTCTCACTCAATTCAAGTGATTGTTGTACTCAGACAATCTGAGAACAAGCTCAACGATTGAGCTTTTCTACCTTAGTTTGCAGGCTAAGAAACTCGCCGGAGGTCTTATACCTCTTGACGTGGGCACGAGCCTGAAATCCCAATTTCAGCCCTTGAAACATCTCATATGTTCTGTGACGTTTCGAAATCGTCTTCGGTGCCTCAATTCTAAACCGTTTAACATTACTGAACTATCACGTAGTTATCAAAACGTGTATGTCAGATGTTCGCAACATCCACAGACGACGTTCGAGGTTCAGCACACCGAGCAGTGCATTAAGGACATAAGCATTCTATGCAGCAATGAGGACAATCCTCAGTTTACGGATACAGTCTGCATAATTGCTACTATCAACTTTCAACTAAATTTTCTCTAGGAACATATCTAAAATAGTAGAACTAAAGCGCGAGCTACGACATAATTTGCAAAAACCTTTTGACTATGTTCAGGATAATTAAGTTCATCTTATGAACTCCTACTCAGATAGACATCCCTGTAGTCATCTAAGTGATACATATGATCCGAGTCAACTAGGCCGTGTCCGATCATCACGTGAGACGGACTAGTCATCATCGGTGAACATCTTCATGTTGATCGTATCCACTATACAACTCATGTTCGACCTTTCGGTCTCTTGTGTTCCGAGGCCATGTCTGTACATGCTAGGCTTGTCAAGTCAACCTAAGTGTTTTGCGTGTGTAAATCTGGCTTACACCCGTTGTATGTGAACATTATAATCTATCACACCCAATCATCACGTGGTGCTTCGAAACAACGAACTTTCGCAACGGTGCACAGTTAGGGGGAACACTTTCTTGATATTATTATGAGGGGTCACCTTATTCACTACCGTTGTTCTAAGCAAATAAGATGCATAAACATGATAAACATCACATGCAATCAAATAGTGACATGATATGGCCAATATCATTTTGCTCCTTTTGATCTCCATCTTCTGGGCTCCATGATCATCATCGTCACCGGCATGACACCATGATCTCCATCATCGTGTCTCCATGAAGTTGTCTCACCAACTATTACTTCTACTACTATGGCTAACAATTTAGCAATGAAGTAAAGTAATTACATGGCATTATTCAGTGACACGCAGGTCATACAATAAATAAAGACAACTCCTATGGCTCCTGCCGGTTGTCATACTCATCGACATGCAAGTCGTGATTCCTATTACAAGAATATGATCAATCTCATACATCACATATATCATTCATCACATTCTTTTGGTCCATATCACATCACATAGCATACCCTGCAAAAACAAGTTAGACGTCCTCTAATTGTTGTTGCATGTTTTACGTGGCTGCTACGGGTTTCTAGCAAGAACGTTTCTTACCTACGCAAAGCCACAACGGTGATACGCCAATTGCTATTTACCCTTCATAAGGACCCTTTTCATCCAATCCGATCCGACTAAAGTGGGAGAGACTGGCACCCGCTAGCCACCTTATGCAACAAGTGCATGTCAGTCGGTGGAACCTGTCTCACGTAAGCGTACGTGTAAGGTCGGTCCGGGCCGCTTCATCCCACAATATCGTCGAAACAAGATGGGACTAGTAACAGTAAGAATATTGAACAAAATCAACGCCCACAACAACTTGTGTTCTACTCATGCATAGAATCTACGCAATAGACCTAGCTCATGATGCCACTGTTGGGGAACGTAGAAGAAATTCAAAAATTTCAATGCATCACCAAGATCAAGCTATGGAGATACTAGCAACGAGAGATAGGGGAGTGCATCTTCATACCCTTGAAGATCGCGATGCGGAAGCGTTACAAGAACGTGGTCGGTGGAGTCGTTCACGAAGCGATTCAGATCGCGGCCGAATCCGATCTAAGCACCGAAGAACGGTGCCTCCGCGTTCAACACATGTGCAGCCCGGTGACGTCTCCCGTGCCTTGGTCTAGCAAGGAGAGAGGGAGAGGTTGGGGAAGACTCCGTCCAGCAGCAGGACAACGGCGTGGTGGTGATGGAGGAGCGTGGCACTCCAGCAAGGCTTCGCCAAGCACTGCGAGAGACGAGGAGGGAGAGGGGTAGGGCTGCGACAGGAGAGAGGAAATATCATGTGCTTGGCAGCCCCCAAACCCCCACTATATATAGGGGAAGGGGAGAGGGGCCAGCACCCTCCAGATCCCATCTAAAGGGGAGGGGCGGCGGCCAGGAGGGGAGGCTTGCCCCCCAAGCAAGGTGGAGGCGCCCCCCTCCCCAAGGGTTTCAACCCTAGGCGCCTTGGGCCCTTGGGGAGGGGCGCACCAGCCCACTAGGGGCTGGTTCCCTCCCATATTCAGCCCATCAAGCCCCCCGGGGCAGGTGGCCCCACCCGGTGGACCTCCGGACACCTTTTGGTGGTCCCGGTACAATACCGATAACCCCCTAAACTATTCCGGTGACTGAAACTGGACTTCCCATATATAAATCTTTACCTCCGGACCATTCCGGATCTCCTCGTGACGTCTGGGATCTCACCCGAGACTCCTAACAACATTCGGTAACCACATACAAACTTCCTTTATAACCTTAGCATCATCGAACCTTAAGTGTGTAGACCCTACGGGTTCGGGAATCATGCAGACATGACCGAGACAGCTCTCTGGCCAATAACCAACAGCGGGATCTGGATACCCATGTTGGCTCCCACATGTTCCACGATGATCTTATCCGATGAACCACGATGTCAAGGATTCAAGCAATCTCGTATACAATTCCCTTTGTCAAGCGGTATGTTACTTGCCCGAGATTCGATCATCGGTATCCCAATACCTCATTCAATCTCGTTACCGGTGAGTCACTTTATTCGTTCCATAATGCATGATCCCGTGACTAACTACTTAGTCATATTGAGCTCATTATGATGATGCATTGCCGAGTGGGCCCAGAGATACCTCTCCGTCATACGGAGTGACAAATCCCAGTCTCGATTCGTGCCAACCCAACAGGCACTTTCGGAGATACCTGTAGTGCACCTTTATAGCCACCCAGTTACGTTGTGACGTTTGGCACACCCAAAGCATTCCTATGGTATCTGGGAGTTGCATAATCTCATGGTCTAAGGAAATGATACTTGACATTAGAAAAGCTTTTAGCAAACAAACTACACGATCTTGTGCTATGCTTAGGATTGGGTCATGTCCATCACATCATTCTCCTAATGATGTGATCCCGTTATCAATGACATCCAATGTCCATGGTTAGGAAACCATAACCATCTTTTGATCAACGAGCTAGTCAACTAGAGGCTCACCAGGGACATGTTGTGGTCTAGTATTCACACATGTATTACGGTTTCCAGTTAATACAATTATAGCATGAACAATAGACAATTATCATGAACAAGTAAATATAATAATAACCATTTTTTTATTGCCTCTAGGGCATATTTCCAAGAAACTGCACCTGCAATTAGCAATGCTATAAGAGTGGCTGAGCAAAGCGGTAACATAGCCAAACAATGATTTGCTAGGATGGTGGAAAAGGTTAGAGGCTTATCATGGCAATTTGGGAGGCTTGATAAACAAGTGGTAGGTAGCGCGACATAGCGATAGCATCGAGAAAACTAGCAATCAAAGATAATAGTGATATCCAGGGTAATAGTCATCTTGCCTGAAATCCCGCTAGGAGGAAGACCGAATCCATGAAGTAGAAGAACCAACGTAGTCGGATCCTCACAATCGCAACATAACCGGGACTATCGAGAAGAAGCAAAACCGAAAAGAAGCAAGCAACACGGTAAACAACCATCACATAAACATGGCATGATGCACAACCAAGTATGATGCATGTCTGGTTTAAAGATGCATGGCATGGCAACATGCAACAAACAATACTACAAGTTAAGTGGAGCTCAATATGCAACGAGTTACATATTGACGAAACACCACATTCAAATATTTAGTTCACTCTCGTTTATGCTACCCATCAATATAAAATGTTCATTAACATGGCAAGAGGTGAAGCATAAGTAAACTGACTATTTAAGCAATTTTAAATTAGGCTAAAAATAACAAACAACAATTCTGGAAAATCCTCATATGCATATTTCGAATTAGGTATTATTCTTCCCTATACACAATTTTAGAGTTGTTAAACATGCAAAGTGAGTGCACCATGTCAATCTATTCATTTTTTCTAGACAAGTTACATATATAGTTTATTTAATTCCGAGATACGGTTATTTAGTTATTAAATAAATCATTTTAAAATGGCATTTATGCAAATTAGATGGAAGCAGCAATTTAAACAATTTTAACATGGATGAAAATTGCAAATTATGAAACTAGATGAAATTCTAAGCATTTTACATATATAGTATGTTTTAATCCGATGCACCGTTGTTGAGTTTTTATATGCATGCAGTTTGAGGGTTTTTCTGCAAATCTTTAATACTCTAGATAATGTGAAATTCGCAGATCAGAAAAAACCTACACGGGCCAAAACTGAAACTGGAGCAGGCCCAATAGTAGAAAAAACAGGAGGCGCTGGGGGTGGCCTCACCATGGGCCAATGCCCGGCGGTGCTGGGCTGGACGAGGAAGGTTGGGGTGAAGGCGGCTAGGTGGAGCGAGGAGGTTGGGGAGGCATGGTCAACGCTCGAGGGCGAGCGTTCATCGTTTCCTGACGAACAGGAGGCAGTCGAGGCAGGGGCCGCGGGCGCAAGAACTTGGCGCTGCCGTGGTTGCAAGCGAGGAGGGCGACTCCAGCTGTGCAGGTCCTAGCGGCAAACGGCGATGAAGGGAGCAGGGCGGCGCGGAGCTACAAGGCCATGGTGGGGGAAAATCAGACAAGTGGCAGAGGGATGAGAGAGAGAGAGAGAGAGAGGGAGAGGACCGGAGTGACAGCGGAGGAGGCGAGGCGACTTGGCCGTGACCTTCGTCGGCGGCGGGCGTGAATGCTTGAGGAGGTCATGGGGTGGGGCGTCGGGCCCAGATCCTGTACAGAGGAGGCCACAGGCGAGGCGGAGGAAGGCGGGGTGCGCAACACCTGCTGGCGGTGCTGCTTGCGGTCGGCTTGAGGAGAGGGCAGAGGAGGCCGCGGGGTCCTGCTCGAGGTCGCCATGGGCGCTGGCCGAAGGGCATTGATAACCCACAAGTATAGATGATCGTTTGTAGCCTTCTTCAATAAGTAAGAGTGTCGAACCCAACACTAAAGGTAGAACAAATATTCTCTCAAGTTCTATCGACCACCAATACAACTTTACGCACACTTGACGTTTGCTTTACCTAGAACAAGTATGAAACTATTTGACAAGAATAAAACTATGAGTACTTTGCGAGAATAAAACTATGAATAAATTGCAAGGTAATAAAAGTGGATATCTTTTGTCAACAAGAAAGTCATTTGTCCTTAGCAATCGATAACAAGTACCGGTAATCATTCTTGTAATTCTATATGAGGGAGAGGCATGAGCTAACATACTTTCTATACTCGGATCATATGCACTTATGATTGGACCCCTAGCAAGCATCCGCAACTACTAAAGATCATTAAGGTCGTGAAACCCAACCATAGCATTAAGTATCAAGTCCTCTTTATCCCATACGCAACAACCCACCTACTCGGGTTTAACCTTCTGTCACTCTCGCAACCCACAATAAGCGAATCATGAACGTATTGCGACACCCTACATCGGGGATCCCTCACGTTTGTGCGAGACGGAGGGCATCGTAGGACAGCACCATACATAAAATATACAATCATACCAACCAAAATCACGATTAACCCATAGGACAAAACGGATCTACTCAAACATCATAGGATAGCCAAATATCATTGGTAAAAAATATATGGAGTTGAGCACCATGTTTAAGTAGAGATTACAGCAGGGAGAAGAGGTGTTACACCACTGCATAAAGGGGGAGAGAGTTTGTGTTGATGGTAGAAAGATTGTTGATGTAGATCGTCATCACGATCCTAGCCTCGGCGGCGTTCCGGCGCCATTGGGAGAGAGGGGGAGAGAGCCTCCCTCCTTCTTCTTATTTCTTGGCCTCCCCCCTAGATGGGAGGAGGGTTCCCCCTTTGGTCCATGGCCTCCATGGTGGCAGAGGGGCGAGACCCTCTCTGAGATTGGATCTCCCTCTCTCTTCTCTTCTGTTTTGCGTTCCCTAGATCTGGCGTTTCATGGTTTCTTAAATTCCTGGAGATCCGTAACTCCGATTGCGTTGAAATTTTTACACGATTTTTCCGTAAGTTATCTTTCTTGATCCAGAATAAGGGCCCCAACCGACCTTTGAGGAGAGCACAAGATACCTGGGTGCGCCACGGGGTGCCCGGCGCGCCCTGGTGGGTTGTGGTTACTGTGGGCCCCCGTTTGCATTGATCCCACCTCCCAAAAATCACGTATATTCCATAATAATTCTCCATAAATTTTTAACATGTTTGGACTTTATTTGATATGGATTTTCCACGAAACAAAAAACATGCAACAAACAGGAACTGACACTGGGCACTGGATCAATAGGTTAGTCCAAATAAATCATATAAAATGTTGCCAAAAATATGTGAAAGTTGTATAATATTGTCATGAAACAATAAAAAATTATAGATAAGACGGAGACATATCAGGTGTCGGCGTCCGGCCGACGCGACACGGTAAGGTGGTGCTCGGGAGATCGGGTACCCGACCCAGAGCAAGGGAAGTTGCGGGAAAGACCTGGCTTGCGCGAGGAGGTCCCTTGGATCTTCATCCGAGGGTGGAGAAGGGGAGTTGCGGGCTGGAATGAATCTGGCTGGTGTTTGGCTCGATGGGGAATATGAGGAAGGTGGAGAAGGTGGCAGCGGCAGGGGGATTGATGGATGGGACATCCTAAGATTTAGGGTTTGGTCTGAAATGGACTAGGGGTCTATATATATAGGAAAAGAGGGCTAAGTGTGGAACCTTCAATTAGATCACACGATCGAGAATAAATAGGCTAGGGAGTCCAAACAATGAACAGAAGATGTTTTAGGGATGTTCGGGGATGATCTGGGCCCATCGGTCACGACTTCTTGGGTCGGGTTCGAGAAAACTTTCAGACACGCACGAGGGGTCTGAGTACTATGCAGAGAGGGTCCAACGGTTGGTCTGAGAAAGGTCAACGGAGGCGAGGAAGAAGTGGCAACTATAAATGGATGCAAGTTTTGAAAATAATGGCGTCAACGGAGTGCCGATGCAATGCGAATGATGCCATGATCAATGCAACAAACAAATAAATCACATGGCGACAACGAAATGCATGGAAGGCAACTGGAGCGTCCGTCTCGGGTCGTTATAACTCTCCCCCACTTACAAGAGATCTCGCCCCAAGATCTAAGAATGAGAAGAGAAAGAGGAAGAGGTATAACAAAGTTGCTTCTTCAACAAACGGGTGAAACCACAAACCTTGAGGGGTTGAACAACTTCAAAGAAAGAATACAACGGAGATGAACGAGATTGCAAACACTCATTAACAAAGAGGAACAAGGAACATTACGAGAACCTTGTAGGTTAAAAGACATGAAATAAGAGCTTAATGAACCAAAAGAATATGAAACCATAACGGTATAACGAGATAGCCAAGGAACAAGGTTGACACACTTTGGATAGCACTCCAATAGAACATGGAAGGAATTTAACATGAACTTGACAAGATGGGATGATAATTGACAAGAGCAATAACATAATGCCTCCGGAAGAAATGAAATAATGGAATGAAAATAACGGAGACGAAAATGACAGCTACCATGACTGAATTTGAAAAGGATCCTGACAAACAAGGATTGAACGGAGTTGTTGGAAAATCAACAACGAAATGAATAGTCTTGTTGTGGGCTTATGGTAAACATCTCAAAACTTGAGGTGAAATTCTGCCACTAACAAAAGCAATTGATTGGTTGAGATCAACGAAGAGAGGAAAAACTTGTTCACCGAGATGAGAAGGAGAAAATTGGATCATTGATAAGCACCACAAATAGCAACACTCCCAATGGAAGGCTTTAGGTGAAATCTATACCAAGATACTCCAACAAAGAAATTATTATGGGTTGAAACGACTCATGATCAAAGAGAAAATGATGGTTTTACAATATCTCATTCATGACAACTTGTGAATCATGGAACATGAAGGGAAATTGTCAAGAATGACATAACACCACCTCCAAAAGATAAGATAGAAAGAATTTCACTTGGAATGCTCCTCCAACGAGAATCTTGACGAACACATGAAGAATGAATTAAATCTTCAGTGGACCACCATGTTGAGCCTTCATGAGAACTCCGGTACCAAAAGGACGATGAGAAATAAGTGAAGGATGAACATAATGAGATTGAAGCCTTGTGATGATTTTGATGGAGCTTCGTGATGAGATAATCGAGAGAACTTGGGATTCCGGAATGAAAAGATGAAGCATCTCAAACCAAGAATATGATATGATGAACACACTCCGGAAAGAAGAAATAAATCACCTCGAAGAAATAAGAATAAGATTTATTGTATGTTTATCCTTCATCAAAATAAATTGATGACAAGCAATGGATTTGGCATACTACTTATTCTCGTTGAAAAGGATTAACGAGAGATATAGCGCAAACTTCAGAAAATCTTCAATGAACCATTAGTAGGATTTTGGAAAGAGCGAATGAATTGATACGATAACCAAGGAAGATGGATCTTGAACAAACAATCGTGAGAATTGAAATGAACGAAGAAAAGAAAATGAATCGCGGAAGGATTAGGAAACAACGAATATACTTAAGAGAATTTAGATACAAGAGAACGAAGAGATCACGAGCTGACTAGAGAATACTTGAACGAATCACCGATAGAATATGGAGCACGAGAGCTGAAAGTTGAGAATGAAGAATCCTTCTGGAATGGTGGCCTTCAGAGAATCGAAATGAAACAACTCATGAAAAGGATTGTTGATGGTCATAAAAAATTCACCACCGGAACAATTGTGAGGATGACATGAAACTAGCACCATGAATCTTCAAGAGAACGGAGCAAGATTTAGAGGATACACTACTTCGGTCTTCGAAAGCTGAGAATGATGATGGGAAACACCACCAGGAATTGTTTAGTCAATCTGGAAGAATGAAAAGATCAAAGGTTGAGCCAACGATGAATTTTTTTTGAAAGCTATCTTGGAGGAGGCATCTGACTTATGAAAATTCATTCTTACGTCAGACTTTGAAATGAATTTGAGAATATCTCCGGAAAAATTAAAACAGTCAGGTATGATCCTAGGAAAAACCCTGTGGGTTATGGGCCCACACAAAATAAAACACCACTTAACAATTTTTAAAAAGAGATTGCACCAGTTGAATTAAGTGGCTTGAATGAGATAACAATCTCGAATTAGCCTGAACGGATTAAGAATATTTACTCGAATCTTCTGAGATATCTTCTACACTCCGGATATAAATAGAGAGAGGTGAACACCGGCATGAGAAAGCATTTGAAAGGAGGAAAGTGATATGATCAACATCGAAAGCTTGCATTTAGTTCACCGGAGAAGAAAAGAGAACAAAGAATGATAAGCTCGAAGCTTCCTTAGCATCTTCAGGAGAATCACCGGATAAGAATACTGAAGGACAAGAATGAAGAGACTCCACCTCAATGAAATGGATACTTGATTAATAAATTTGAGTCCTTGAAAAAAGGGTGGGATGGTGGGAAAACAAAGGCAACTTGGGACGGATGGAATGGACATTCCTCAAGCTTCTCAACGGCGCCCGTATGGGATACTTGAAGGGAAATGCACCGGTTGGAAAAGAAATGACAAAAATCTCGATGATCAAGAAGGATTAGCATTCACAAAGAAATATGAGAACACCGCTTAGGAAAGGTATGGAATCAACACTTGACATCCAAGCAACCTGAATACCACAACTCAAAACAAAACAAAGGATTGGCTTGTGAAATAAGCCGGAAACAAATACATAACCCCTCATGCATTTGTTTGAAGGATAGACCTAGGTTACTACTTGAATTCTCACCTATGAACTCCCGAAATTCTCGGTTATGCAATCTGGTGTTGGGGATATAGGGAGGCACAAATATCTCACACAGCTAACAAATCCTACACTCCAACTATATCCATCCGTCAACACATAACCAAGAAAACCTCAGAAATTGTGTACCTCAGACTTTTGAAAGAACATCCCCTATACTAGATGTGGCAGTACATCTGGTTTCTCTCCCCAGTACTGGGTGTCGCCAAACTACTCTCACCACTAGTAGCATAGGAGCGCTTTCGATGTCGGCGTCCTCTGGTGTTCCGGAACTGAAATGATAAACACTGTGATGAAACCACCTTGGAGCTCAACTCCCCGGGACACTGCCATAACCCCTAAATGACAGGAGGCACCAACAATAGAGTTCCCGTCACAATGATATCGGACCGATTCCACAATACCCACATGATCCTAAAATTTTTTTGAGTGAAAAAGGATAGAAGAGTGGAAAAACACCTATGTCACGAGTCCTCACCAGACCGACGAAGGGGATAAGGAGTAAAAAGAATTCCTACTCTTTGATACATAACGAGACACAAAATAGTTTTTATTTCTAGACTCGACAACGGCAACGGTTTGATCAATCAAGGGGGCTCAGTCGGTAAGGCTCTGATACCAAGTTGTAGTGCCCAAGATGCGACTCTATCCCAATCATGTGATGAATTCATGATTGGGGCACAACCGCATTTCAAGCGCATAGAATGGTGGATATCATTACAACATGCCATCTAATGAATAGATGAGAATACAAGATAAAGGCTTACACTCGCCACAAGCTACAACATGAATACAACAGTTGATCAATACATAGCAATCATCATACAGAAGAGCAGGATCCGACTACGGATGAAAACAAACGACAAAGAAGAACGACATCTACCCTGCTAATCTCAGGATCCCGACCCGTAAGCGTGTGGACCCTACGGGTTCGAGAACTATGCAGACATGACCGAGACACCTCTCCGGTCAATAACCAATAGCGGAACGTGCATGCCCATATTGGTTCCTACATATTCTACGAAGATCTTTATTGGTCAAACCTTATGACAACATACGTAATTCCCGTTGTCTATCTGTCGGGGATATACCCCGCGGTATGACCCGGCTGGAGTTGTAAACCGGCTGGGACTTAGTAAACCGGCGGATGGTAAACCGGCGGAGAGTCAAGACAGATGGCTAAGACAGACGGTAAACCGGCTGGTGGTAAACCGGCAGAGAGTCAAGACAGATGGCTAAGACAGACGGTAAACCGGCTGGTGGTAAACCGGCAGACAATGTTAAACCGGCACACAATGTTAAACCGGCAGACAATGTTAAACCGGCAGACAGTGTCAAACTGGCAGACAATGTTAAACTGACAGACAATGTTAAACTGGCAGATGTTAAGAAGCCCAGGAAAGGAAGTCAAAATAGTTTAAGTTAAAGTCCGAGTTGGACTCCACATGTAACCCGCCCCTTCAACATATATAAGGAGGGGCAGGGCTCCGCAAAGAGGGACAAGCAAGAAACAATCTCTAGGGCTAGACACAACTAGAGGAGAACCGATTTACGATGACTCCCTCGTGATGATAATGAGATCTAGCCTCAAACAACATGTAGGGTTTTTACTGGATGATGTTTCCCGGGGCCCGAAGCTGTCTAAACCCTTGTCTTGTGTTGCGTCTCTCGATTCCGCTCAACCACTCTCAAGCTACCACATAGATGCGTTGGCCTCACGACTAAGTCCTCACACTAAGGACATCTGACGTGTTAATTCCACGACAGTTGGCGCCCACCGTGGGGCTCGCGCACGGTGGTGTTGAGTTCTTGGAGGGCGCTATCACAGGGATCGAGAAGCTCTGCCAGCTTATTGAAGAAGTTCCGGTCGGCTTGTCGGAGAGTTCCAGCTGGCTCGCCGAAAAAGTTCCGACCGCCCCGACGAAAGGTTCCGTCTGAATCGTCGAAAAGTTCCGACCGCCTCGACGAAAGGTTCCATCTGAATCGGCAAAAAAGTTCTGACCGCCTCGATGAAAGGTTCTGTCCGAGTCACCCAAGAGTTCCAGCCGAATCACCAAAAGGTTCCATCCGAGTCGCCAAAGGGTTCTGACTTAGGTAGAAAAAAAAGTTCCGGTCGGATTATCAAAAAGTTTCGGGTCCAGAAGTTCTGGTTCAAAAAGTTTTGGCCGGGTTATCATGAGGTTCCGGTTCAAAAGTTCTGGAATATCAAAAAGTCCCGACCGGATTCTCCAGAGGTTCCGGATCAAAAAGTTCCGGCTCAAAAAGTTTCGGCCGGGTTATCAAGAGGTTCCGATTCAAAAGTTCTGGATTATCAAAAAGTTCCGGCCGGATTATCCAGAGGTTCCGGATTATTAAAAAGTTTTGGTTCAGGGTCATCTATTGTTACTGGCAGTAATAATATGCCCATCCATGACTGGCGTTCAGATGCATCAGGTGATATTTGTCTAACTTTATTTTATTAACATATATTATTTTTTGTCAAAGAACAGTTTATCTTTGTCTTGGTCTGCAACATTGTTGATGCAGGACAATTGTTCAATACATGAAAACGACGTGGTTAACTCGCCCGTCCGCGCCGGTTTACAACACCGCGGCCGGTTCATCTGTTTGAGCCACCTCTGATGCGGAGGTCATCTATTCCGTCCGTCTCTCACGGCCTGGTGTACATCAACATATCGGGCCGAACCTGTCTGCATGAGCTGATTATTGAGTATGAGCAAGTCACAACTTGGGTAGCCCGGTTTTCTTTCAACAAATTGGAAGCAAATTATCATATACTATCGACCGCCATTTGCACTGCATGGCTCAATGGGCAGGCGCACAAGTCGCCGCCACTACAGTTTGTTAAACTTCAAATCGCTAGATGGAAGGAACCATTGGCCGAGTTGCTGACATGGCTCATACGAGATCATTTATAACCCGCCGCAGTCACCTCAACTTTCAGTGGATTCACATCGTGCTATCAACACCAATGATATACAAGTTATGCCGGTTTATATCACGGTCAGAAAAATTCCGGCAGAAAATAAAGATTCTGGTTTAAGGTTCGGTTCAAGGGAAAGATGTCTCGCATAAAGTTCTGACGCTCTGAATATCCGGTTCAAAATCCCGGTTCAAGAAGAATTTATCTCTTGCAAAAGTTAAAGGTTGCCGAAGAGGACCTGTTGCCATGATGCACGGTTCAAACATGGGTATCCTGCCTTATTGGCATATCATATTATTGGTTACATGGGGGCTTCAGCTAACAAAGCGGAGTTCTGTCCATTAATCCGGCTATCACGCCACAATATAGCTTGGGAGCTTCACACCCAAGGGGCCAAAGAGAGTCTGAATGCTATGCCCAGCTCAAACATAGGCACCCAATGAGCACAGCTCATCACGTTACTTGGGGGCTCCTTGTGTCAAATACCAAGGAGTTTGAAAGGACCCTTGTAGCTGGGTATCGACCCACGGCTTGGAAGCCTGGTATATTTACCTAGAACCCCGGGTTAACCTGCCTTCATCAAGTAAGACACTCCTATCCAGGTCATCCTGTCATGACCCTCCGAACGTTTGACAGTTACTCTCATTGAGACCCTGAACTTGTCAAAGTTAAAATGGTGATTGGTTAGTTGGAGGTCCATCTTAAAAGGCTTTGTTAAATGGTTCAACTCAGCGGCCTGGCAGCCCATGAAAAGCCTCGAATTTGGGCCTGGCAGCACTCAAAAAGCCTCGACTACACGGTTTTATTTGCGTTTGTCACTTTTCTTTTGTTAAATTTTATGTTGAACCGGCGTCTATTGACCCGGCATGACTATCAGTCATCAAATTAACCCGGTGTTCTTTAACCTGGCTCGACTTTCAACTACAAAGTTGTCAGTGCATAATCGCTTATAATCTGGTGTTTATTAACCCGGCCTGGCTTTGGACTATAAGTCTCCAGTATATATTTGGATTGCACCATTGGAATTATGCGCTTATAAATCATTGGGTATATTATTCAAATAGCCAACATGGCTGGATGTCTATTATGGTTATAAATAACCAGTATTATGATTAACGTTTTCAAAGTCGCTTTAGCGCAATGGCTATCATATTGTCAATGGATATGATTTATTCTACAATTGAAGGAATAGTCCCGAGTTGCTGCAGGCTTACAACCCGACACTTGGGGGCTACATTATTTAAGTTGAGATTACATCAAATATGAAAGTCTCATGTCGCTGCAAGCATGCACCATGACACTTGGGGGCTAATGCAAAGTCATTCTTTGCTCGTCTTATTGAAGACCCGACTCATCACATTATAATGAGCTAGCCCTTGGGGGCTACCAATTGCTCCTGTCAACAATTCAAGGTACAAAGCTTTTTGTCCATTATATTGAAGGGTCCATTGCTCAGTTGGTAGAGCACAAGGCTCTTAACCTTGTGGACGTGGATTCAAGCACCATGATGGGGGTTATATCATATGATGTTATTTTCATTGAAGTATATATCAAGTCCCAGCTCAATATTATCTTACTGAGCCAGCCCTTGGGGGCTATACATCGTTGTTGTTCAAAGTTTACAAGATTATATTTACAAAGTCCCTGCTCATTCACTACTAGGGAAAAGGCTAGCAGCAGCGCGGGTTTTAGGTGTATCAGTAGCGCGGGGATAGGCGCTACTAATAAGGCGCTACAGCTAACATATAGCAGTAGCGCGTGCTCACCGGCGCTACTGCTACACAAGTGTAGCAGCAGCGCTGTTTGCGGAAGCTCGCTACTGCTAGTAGCTCCAGCGTGTTTTACCTTGACGCGCTACTGCTACCGCGGCGCTGTTGCTAACTTTTGTACACTCGCTACTGCTAATTTAAGTAGGGTTTTTTGTTATTTTTTTGGCATATTTGCTTTGTATTTGAACAGGCTTTATAGAAGAATCTTTAGCACATAGAAATGTCATCATGATACACATACAAATGTCTGCGAGACCACAAATGTAATCATAGCATGTACATACAAATAGTCTCATCATAATCATCATCCAACACAAAGTGATATCTTGTCATCATCTCGAAAATAGCGATACATGCAAGTCTCGAATACTTGCAACTACAACAACGTCATCCATCTAAACAAAGGTATACGCAAGAAGTGCTATCACTATGAGTGAGAGCGGAACTATGCAGTACATGAGGTGGCGGTTACGAGTCCTCTCTCGCGCTAGCGTGAACCTCAAGTAACTAGCTTCTCCTTCTTGTCTGCTTTTGAAGCCTTTATGGCTGGCGCCCATGAACCCATTCACTTGCGCCTGACACTCATGCCACTCGTTGTACACCCCCGGAACCTTCCCTTTGTACACGACATAGCAATTCCATCTCGCCATCAAGAAACTAGGTACCTGTTAGAGATGCATGTTCATGAAGAGGATGTACAATCATATATATGCAACAAAATATACTAGAGCAACACCGAAAAAGAAAGGATTAGCAACTAGATGCAACATACAGTATGCAAATTAATTAACTAGAGGTACGCAGGTCATCGTACGCAAACTAACAAAGTAGCGTTACGCAAGTTCGGCATGGACCGTGGACATCACAAAGTTTCATCGCTACAAGAAGTATACAAGTTCAACCGACACATATCATCATCATCGGCATCATAAATCACTAGAAGTTCCATCCTTCCATATCATCGAGGACGAACCCTAGCTTCTTGAACGGCGTGAGGTCTAGACGTTGCATGCCTATGCGAGTTCGGACGTCAGCTCGCGATATAGGGCCGTGGTGGAACATCCCCTTCTCATCGACGACTTCTTTCATGATGATCGTCGCAATGTCGCTTTGGATGCGAAAGAAGTCATCTCTAAGTTTATAATCCGCTTCTCCATGAGATTCTAGCCACTTGTGGATACGATCATCATTTCTGCTGTTAATGCGAAGCTTTTGGTGATCCGTGTTGAACTGAATCATGAGATGGACGATGTAGAATCCATCCTTCTTGCTTGGTTTTGGGACATGGATGCAGGAGAAGTTAGTTTTATGCGCGAAACCCATCTTCTTGTTCCTTTGTTTCTTGATCTGCACGTGGCCACCTCTAAAGCTGAAGCCTTGGAGAGCATCATCTAGAATATTCATTATGTGGGTGTAGTCTTTTTTCTCGTAGTCTCTGGAAGGGTCAAAATACACGGCGTGGGAGACTTGCGGGTAAAGAACGATAAGGACGGCGCGCCCGTTGCTGCGGGGAAAAGACACCTCAAATTATTCCCCATATGAGAGAGAAGGAATGATTGAAATGTACGAAAGGGTTGTCCGGAACTGACTTACTTTGGATGATAAGGCACGAGGACAATTTCCCGGTCCTTATTCTGTACCATGAAGTTTTGGAGGTACTCCCTAGCAGTTTCACGCTCAAAGTCGCCGAGACTCAAGAAAGACTCGTGCATGTAGTACGGATCCGCCACACAGATTTGCGAGACTTCTTCACTCTTCATGACGGAGCTCATATGTAGCGCAAAAAGGCGGACGATAGTAAAATCAAGCCGCCTTGTTAGAAACATCTCAAAGATATGGTCAAACCGCAGGAAGAACACCTCCGCGGGCCGTGTGTCGACGTAGCACTTCCCCTCAGGCACACGAGCCGCGTATGTCGGATATCCTGGATCCTTTGAGGCTAGTAGGCTTTTCTCAGTCGACAACACATGGTCGTGCAGTCTCCTGAGATCCCCTGATAGTGCCTCCAGCGGTTTCGGCGGTAGCATCGGCTCGCCCGTGAGATGGAACATGACCGCACTTTTCACGGGTACACGCTCTTCAGAATGCATCGTCTGGCTGCTATGTGCTCTGGCTTGTTTGGAGACAGTTACCTTCCCCGATCTCTTCCTCTCCTTTTTCTTGGGCACACCTTCCAGACCCTTCCTTAACCCCTGCCCCAGTGTTCCCGGGCTAAGTACTGTACGACCCTCGCGCCCGGCTAGTTGAGCCTGTGTTGAGGCGGCATCTTCAGGCGTGTCCTGTGAGGATTTCATGAAGAGAGACTTTTTGCAATCCATGGTACGACCCTGCCCGGGCATATCATCCATATCCTCATTAGCAAGCTGATAGCCCGATTCGTCATATGGTTGACTCATCATATCTATGTCACAGTCATACGCGTTTGTATTGAGGTAATCCATAGGGTCGACCTCCGTCTCATCATCCATTCTCTGTTCTACAGGAGAAATTACATCAGCCAGTACTATTGCACCCCCTTCATCATGTCGTCCGCCGCTCTCACCCGGCACTACAGGAGCTGGTAATTGCGTAGGCGGGGTGGTGGTCTTCGCACATGCTTGTTGATGTGTGGTAGTTATTGGTGTGCTCTCGGCCGGCTCCAGACGAATAAGATTCTTCGGCCATAGCAGCACCCAATTCTTGCAGCTTCCAATCCGCGGCGGGGTCTCGTCGTCCGCTCCCACATGCTGTACTAGAGGAGGCAAATCGTTGTGCCCCGATTTCACACTGGTCAAGCTAACCCTGAAGTGCCCAGCGGGGATCGGCTGGTTGTGGAACGTGCGTTGAGAGGGGTCCATTATCATCCCCTTTCCCACGTCCACCTTCTGGCCTTTGATCAAGTAGAGTATGGTGCACGGGGTTTCTTTCGCCTGCAAACACATATGCCTATGGCGTAAAACAACTGAAAGGCAACAAAAATGGAATATTATATATATATATATATATGTTGGTGCGACATGTAATTACCGTGACGGCGTCGAGCTCAGCCAAAGACGAAGGCCCACCTAGCGCGCCTGAGACTTAGGACGGGCTGCTATGAGAGGGAGCGGCTGCGAGAGGAGGCCCGGTTGCGTGAGCAAGTGATGGTGCGATGGTGTTGTTGTTCGTGGAGTTGCTCCCGACGAAGCTGGGCATCGGGAAATCATGTACCGTCTTGTCTGGGTTTTCCTTCGCCCAGTTGATGATAACTGGAACCAAGTTAGTAGCGAAATCATTTCTGCAGGCAGTTACAGCTGCATTGACTGCCTGTTGTAGCAACTCATATTTGTCCTCGGCTGCTTTTTTCGCGTCCTCAGCTGCTTTTTTCTCGACCGCAAGCTTCACCTTCGCGTCGATGTCCGCCTGACTAAACTTCGTTTTCAGCTTCTTGGCCTCCGGGCCCTCGTTGTAAAACACCTTCCACGTGGCGCCGTCTCCAGCGCCGTGCACACGACCATATTGCGGCCGCTGATCCAAAGGGAGTCCCTTAAGTTCGTTCAAGGCCCGGTTGAGAGGGGTGTCCCACTTGGGCCTCATCGGAGAAGTAGGGCTTTCGGCTGCAAGCTGGTGTTGCTTCTCCAGTAGTCTAATCAATTTCCTCGTGATCTTGTCCGTGTAAAAAACCTTTTTCTCCTTGTCCCACTTGTAGCGGGCCCTGATGAAGTCATGCTCCAAGGGGTTGGTGAACTTCGCGAAGGGGTCTGGGAGACCCGCGGCTTCACGTTCCGCGTCCTCCTTATCCCATATGGGCCTTTTACCGAGGTAGCCACGGCTTCCGAGGCGATGCTTCCCCGTGTTCCTTTGCTGAAGGCTCTTGAATTTCGCAGCCTTAGCCTTGGCTGCCTCGCTAGCGCAAGTGTCCTTGAACTTTTCGAACTCCTCTTCCGTAAGTGTCGGATTTTCCTCCAGAATCTTGGACAGGGGTTCATCAGCCTCAATAGCTCGTTTCACCCTCGTTTTCCAGGAGGCCAAATCATTGCTGAACATGCCCATGGCGTGATTGTTAATCTTTTTCATCTTCGGATCATCCCACGGTTGTTCTATGTTATCATCCCGGTCGGGGAACTTGAATCTCTTGTGCAACTTTGTTAGGAGCAACTGCGTTAAATGTTCTTTACTCCTTAAGTCATCGTCGTTGATGCTCGCGCATTCCCGTAGGATGCATCCTACTTGGTTCCCATAGCACTTGTGAGGTTCTTCCGGCTCTAACGGCTCAAACTTGCCAAGTGCCATCTTTGTGATCACAAGTCGTCCAATCCCTAGTTTGTTAGGTTTTCGTATCCTCTGCTTCTTATGCTTCCTCTTTTTGGTAGCGGCATCGGGGCCGGTACCTTCCCCGCCGGTACCTTCCCCACCGGTCTCGATGCTGCCATTAGTGCCGGCGCTGTCGGTGTCGATGTCGGCTTCAGTACCATCATCGAGGCCGACCTACAAACCTTGCTTAGCAGTCAAATAGTCGAGGTACTCTTGTTCACCCTCATAATCCATCTCGTCTGCATCTTGGTCAGAAGGCCCAGTTTCTTCGTTGTTCGACATGTTTCCTATGATTAAGTGTCCTCATTTATTTCTAAAAGTATGAATAAGTGAGAAATGACATAAAAAGAAATCTATGTGCCAGCACTCGATATGCCAACTATGTAGCACAAAATCATGCCTTTATTACGGGAAATTTCGGCATGACCTTTGCTAAAAAATGGACATATCGAGCGTTGAAATTCACCGGAATGGAAATGAATCAACATTCCGGCGTAACATAGGCCACTCGGATCATTTTCCAAACATGACTTGTCCAAAACATGACATATGCACATATCACATGTCCAGTTCAAATTTGCACATATCACATGTCCAGTTCATAACTAAATGGATAACCTAATTAACATACTGCCCTAATTAAAACCTAATTAAATTAACCGAATAACCCTAGCAGAGAGAGGGGGGTTTACAGAGGGTGCAGGGGCGAGGAGGCAGGCCCGACGACGGCCGGGAGGGGAGAGGAGGGAGGCGAGGGCCGACGGGTCGGGGGCGAGCGCGCCGGGGTAGGGGGCGAGCGCCGGCACCGGGGTCGGGGCCGAGGGTCGTGTCGGGGGCGAGCGCCGGGGTCGGGGTCGGGGGCGAGGGCCGGGTCGGGGGCGAGCGCCGGGGTCGGGGGCTAGCGCCGGCGTCGGAGTCGGGGGCGAGCGCCGGGGCCGGGTTGGGCGTGGCGGTGCGACGGGGAGAGTGGGGATTTTGGGGGGGGGGGGGAGGCGGGATGAAGCAGGGCGGGTGAGAATTTTGGGTTAAGTGGACATAGCAGTAGCGCATTTGGACAAAACGCACTTCTACTAACTTCAGTATCTGTAGCGGTTTAGGCAAAACGCGCTGCTATTACCTTCGCTACTGCCAGTTTTCCTTTTTCTTTTCCTTTATTTTATCCCACTTTTTTTCCCGAGGCCAGTGAATGAAGGGAGGGCGATATATATTGCATCATTTGACGGTTAAATATGTATGCAAAATAGGAACATATATATTACACATCATTGGACCCATGCATAATAATGGCTAAGTGTGTATACAAAATAGGAACATATATATATATATATATATATATATATTACATCATTTGACCGATAACATAAGTTTCCTCAGTGCTGACGTTTTCGTTTTTGAGTCAGCTTCTTTCCCTTCTTGCTCGTTGAAGAATAATTGAGCCCCTCATTGTGACTTTGCCTTTTCCATGGAGTATGATTTTTCTTAGGTAATGTAGTATTGATTCTTCTTTTGACGTATACTTCATCATCATCATCATCTTCCCTCATTGGGTTGCCGTACTGATCACAGTCTTCCTCGTTGGCGACTCCATCCATTCCAATGATGTTCCTTTTGCCTCTCCTCAGGACAACACGGCTGGGATTGCGCGGGTCAGTTATGAAGAAGCATTGTGTCACGTGCTTAGCGTGTACCCATGGCTCATTTTTTGTGATAGCGTTCACGGTAGCGCTCTTGGCGTCGGGTATAGTCATGGTAGTGAAAATCCGGCTTTCTCTTTCGACATCCTTAGCCCATCTGACATGGAACATCGTCGTGTTGTGCAGTCCAGAGTAGTCAAGCTCCCAGATCTCCTCGACCCTTCCATAAAATCGTTCAGTTGCGCCGTTGTCGCTGCCGGTCATGCATTCCATCGTCACCCCTGAGTTCTGATCATCACTGTCCATATCTTTGGCCTCCGTGTAGAACGTGTATCCGTTGATATCATATGCTTGATAGGTTACGAGGTTGGGCGAGGGGCCATGTGCTAAGGCGTATATGAGCAATCCGTCCTTAGATCCCTCCTCCGGAGGATTAGCAATAATATGCTCTTTGAACCAATGCAGGAAAGTGGAGTTGTGCTCTCTAGTAACTTCGGCGTCCGTCCTGCATACCCCCCGGTCACGATACTTCTTTGCGATAATTTCTTTGTGCAGTGCCACGAAAGGATCTACCTCGTCTAGGTGTTGTAGCACTACCAAGTTTGCTCTGTCAAAGTCGCTGCGTCGATCTGAGTATGCCACGTGCAGTTCCCTGCGACCGTTGCAGTGACCATCTCCTTCGAGCCTCCCATCGTGCTTGTTAACGGGCAAACCAACACTAACACCAGGCGGCTGGTCTGCGCCATATAGAAAATTCTCACAGAAAGAGATGCACTCTTGTGCCAAATAGCCCTGGACGATGCTTCCATCCGGACGGGACATGTTACGAACGAATCCTTTGATGATCCCATTCATCCTCTCAAATGGCATCATGTTGTGCAGGAATGACGGCCCCAGGTCTATTATGTCATCCACAATATGGACACACAGATGCACCATCACGTCAAAGAACGCGGGCGGGAAGTACATCTCAAGCTCATTCAGTATCACAACGATCTCTTCCTGTAGCCTTTGGAGCTGCTTCACACTGATCGACTTTCGAGAGATGACGTCGAAAAAGTTGCAGAGACCAATAAGCGTGTCACGGACGTGCTTGTCCATTATCCCTCTAAGGGCAACAGGTAGTATCTGCGTCATCATCACATGACAGTCATGAGACTTCATCCCGCTGAACCTTTTCTTGTCCGTGTCTAGATATCTGCTTATCTTGCCACAGTAACCGGAACTAACTTTCACTCCGGTAAGGCACTTAAAGAAGGCATTGATCTCAGCCTGACTTAAGGTGAAGCAAGAAGGGGGGCAATAATCCTCTTTCTTTATTTTCTTGCCCTTCTTCTCCCGTGCCTCTGTCTCCGTCTCTGTCTCGTCTGACATTTTACGGGGCGGCATGTGCAGATCTTCCCTAATTTTCAAATCTTGCAAGTCTTTTCTTGCCTTCGGCCCATCCTTGGTCTTATCCGGCATGTTCATCAGTGTTGCGAGCAAGCTCTCAAGGACATTCTTACAAATATGCATTTGATCAAGGCAATGAGGTGTATCGAGTTTGTGCCAGTACTCCAAGTCCCAGAACACAGACCTCGTCTTCCATACCTTCAGCAGCGGCTCCGGCGCCTTTCTCATCGTCTTTCCCGGCGCGGGGCACTCCTTCCAGTTTTTCAACAGCTCATCGATTTCGGCACCGCTCCGCTTACGTGGAGGTCCTCGATGCTCAGCGTGACCATTGAATAGATCTCCACGGTTTCTCCACGGGTCGTCCTGTTCAAGCCATCTTCGATGCCCCATGTACACGATTTTCCCAGACCCGCCATCTTTCCTTGACGTTAGCTGCTGAGACGTCGTATCATCCATGCACCGCGTGCATCCGCAATATCCATGGCACACCTGGCCTGCCACATATCCGTAACCGAGATAGTCCTGCACTGTCGTGATCAGCGCGGCTCTCATGTTGAAATACTCACCTTTGCTGGCGTCCCATGTCTTGGCCGGTGTTTTCCATAACGTGTCTAACTCCTCTTGAAGTAGTCCCAGATACAAATTAATATTATTTCCTGGTTGTTTCGGCCCTTGAATAAGCATGCTCATGTGAATGTACTTCGATTTCATGCACAACCAGGGGGGAGGTTGTACATCCATACAAACACGGGCCATGTGCTATGGTTGGTGTTCTGGTTGCCAAACGGATTCATGCCATCGGTACACGCGCCGAGCACGATGTTCCTTGCATCACATTCAAAATACCGATAGAAGCTGTTCAACGCTCTCCACTGGCTTCCATCCTTCACGTGTCTCAGCTTCGGATCATCTCCATCGTCGGGCTTCTTCCTCTCCGCGTGCCAGCGCATTAGCTTTGCTTCCTTGGGATCTACAAAATACCTCTACAGACGGGGAGTGATCGGTAAGTACCATACAACCTTTTGGGGACATTTCTTCCCGGCCTTCTTGTATCGAGAAGCAGTGCACACCGGACAGCTTGTTTTTTCCGCGTGCTCCTTCCGATAAATTATGCAATCGTTGATGCATGCATGGTATCTAACGTGTGGCAGATCAAGAGGGCACACGATCTTCTTGGCCTCATCAACACTAGTAGGACATAGATTACCCGCGGGAAGAACATCCTTTAGGTACTTGAGATGCTCATCGAGGCTAGTGTCGGTCCATTTGTTTTTAGCCTTTGTCTTCAGGAGTTGGAGCGTGAAACTCAAGCGGGTCACCTCAGGATTGCAACCATCATACAATGGAGTGTTTGAGTCTACCACCAGTTGCTCCAGCTTAGCCTCCTCTCTAGAAGCAGCTCTCTCAGTACTCGTCTCCTTGCGAAGCAATGCTTGAACATGAGGGTCCCGCATGATTCAACTTAGTACCGACGAACTCTGCTGCATGGAGTCCATGTCGTTCTCTCCGCTGCCATGTCCGGCCCCTTCTCCGCCGCCATGTCCGGCCTCTTCCCCGCCGCCATTATCGATCATCTCTTCGTCTTGCCCCGTGTCATCATTGCCTGCCCCGTCGGCATCCTCAACATCATCATCCTCATCTTCAATTATCCACCGCGTATAGGCATCCATGAAACCAGTCATGAGCAGGTGTCCTTCGACACGACCATCGTCATGGGGGTCGAGCCAAACTATTCCTTTGCATTTTCGACACAGACATAAAACCTTTGTCCAGTTATTTTCTTTCATGTCCTGCACCGCCGACCGCAACCACCTGTCCACCATCGTTCCACTGACCATCGTCAACTCTGCACGGTAATAATAAACAAATTGATTAAAAAAAGGCATGCATGCATCAAAGTCATAAATTTTTTTGGCATGACCTTCCCTAAAAATAGGACATATATGGATCTAGAGTTTGCCCGGAATTCGCCGAAATGGAAATAAATCGACATTTCGGCAAAACATAGGCAACTCAAAAGCACAATTTGGCGTGTCACACACACAATTTCCACAAACATATCACACACACATAAACATATTTTCGTTTTGCAAAAGCATGAAATTTTCATCACCTCTATCTCGATCGAGATCGAGCACACGGTGGAGATGATGTTGTAGGGAGATCAAAAGTGCATAAAGCTCTTCTTAACAAAGATAGATCTAGTTAGGGGGCAAATAGGTCACTTAACTAAGTGCTACATCTACCTAGCTAGCTAATTTGGGAGGAGACAACTTCAACTATGGAGGGGAAAGGAAAAAGAGAAAGGATATGCATTAATGGAGGTGGTGTAGTTAGGTAGGAGTACTGAAGAGAGAGAAAGGTGGATAGAAGAGAAAGAGTAATGGGGGAGAAGTATTGAAGAAGAAGAAGAGTGAGAGCGGGAGCATGTGGGGGAGGTAGGGGGAAGGGAAGAGAGGAGGGGGAGGGAAGGCACGGGTGGCGAAAGGTGGTGGGTTGGTGCGGGTTAGCAGTAGCGCGGGAGGAGAAACGCGCTGCTGCTAAATAATTAGCAGCAGCGCGCTTCCGGCAACGGCGCTAGTGCTAACAATGACAAAAAAATTTGGCATTTTGAAATGTAGCAGCAGCGATCCCAGTAAAAGCGTGCTACTACTACATCCGTAGCAGTAGCGCGGTTCTGGCCACGGCGCTACTGCTAAATGGAGCTCGGTGAACACCACCGGTGGATATTTGTAGCAGCGCGATTTACACAGAGCGCGCTACTGCTAAAAATTTATCAGCAGCGAGTTTCCAGCACACACACTGCTACTAGTTAGCAGTAGCGCTCCTTTTTGAGCCGCGCTGCTGTTAAGATTCTGTGTATAGGTTTTTCCCTAGTAGTGATTATTGCATATTGACCCGGCCCTTGGGGGCTACACTGGTTGAAGTTTTTATGAGCATCAGGAAATTACAAGTCTCAGGTTGTTGCAAGCATGACAACCCGACACTTGGGGGCTACATATGTGGAATACTCAATTCTGACTAGTGATTGAGATGAACAACCTGGATTTCTTCAAGATTGTGATATTTATATTGAAGCAAGTCTTAAGCTGTTGCTATGCTACCTTCTTAAGACTTGGGAGCTACAAGTGATAGTCATATAAGAGATATATTTTCAAGCTGGAGGTTAACTACAAGTATGACCCGGTGCTATCAATATTTATAAACCGGCGAGTTCTACATTCTTAAACTGGCTGAAGATCAGATAAGGATTTCAAGGACCATTATTTTTGTTAAAGTCATTGGGAGCTGAGTCAAAAAAGTTATTCTTCACAATATATTTTCTATGAGAAATTAATGCCAGCAAGTGGATTATGAAGCTGGTCTATTAAACAGGATTTTCTAGAAGAAGGAAGTAACAAGGACTTAAGGATGATCAGAGTCAGTTTAACATGGATAAATCCAAATTAAACCGGGGGCTAATGTTGAGGATATACCCCGCGGTATGACCTGGCTGGAGTGGTAAACCGGCTGGGACTTAGTAAACCGGCGGAGAGTCAAGACAGATGGCTAAGACAGACGGTAAACCGGATGGTGGTAAACCGGCAGAGAGTCAAGACAGATGGCTAAGACAGACGGTAAACCGGCTGGTGGTAAACCGACACACAATGTTAAACCGGCAGACAATGTTAAATCGGCAGACAATGTTAAACCGACAGACAGTGTTAAACCGGCAGACAATGTTAAACCGGCAGACGTTAAGAAGCCCAGGAAAGGAAGTCAAAATAGTTTAAGTTAAAGTCTGAGTTGGACTCCACATGTAACCCGCCCCTTCAACATATATAAGGGGGGGCAGGGCCCCCCAAAGAGGGACAAGCAAGAAACAATCTCTAGGGCTAGACACAACTAGAGGAGAGCCGGTTTACGATGACTCCCTCGTGATGATAATGAGATCTAGCCTCAAACAGCATGTAGGGTTTTTACCGGATGATGTTTCCCGGGGCCCGAAGCTGTCTAAGCCCTTGTCTTGTGTTGCGTCTCTCGATTCCACTCAACCCCTCTCAAGCTACCACATAGATGCGTTGGCCTCATGACTAAGTCCTCACACTAAGGACATCTGACGTGTTAATTCCACGACACTATCGGTATATTACTTGCCCAAGATTCGATCGTCAGTATCTTCATACCTAGTTCAATATCGTTATCGGCAAGTCTCTTTACTCGTTCCGTAATACATCATCTCGTAACTAACTCCTTAGTCACTTTTCTTGCAAGTTTCTTGTGATGTGTATTACCGAGAGGGCCCAGAGATACCTCTCCGATACATGGAGTGACAAATCCTAATCTCGATCCATGCCAACTAAACAAACACCTTCGGAGATACCTGTAGAGCATCTTTATAATCACCCAGTTACAGTGTGACGTTTGATAGCACATAAGGTATTCCTCCAATATCCGGGAGT
This sequence comes from Triticum aestivum, assembly GCF_018294505.1. Classification (NCBI taxonomy): domain Eukaryota; kingdom Viridiplantae; phylum Streptophyta; class Magnoliopsida; order Poales; family Poaceae; genus Triticum; species Triticum aestivum. The sequence goes on from NC_057807.1 coordinate 256,715,884, forward strand.
TGCATGATCTCATAGTCGAAGGAATATGCATTTGACATTAAGAAAGCAATAGCAATAAACTGAACGATCATGTGCAAAGATAACAGATGGGTCTTGTCCATCACATCATTCTCCAAATGATGTGATCCAGTTATCAAGTGACAACACATGTCTATGGTTAGGAAACCTTAACCATCTTTGATCAACGAGCTAGTCTAGTAGAGGCTTACTAGGGACACAATGTTTAGTTTATGTATCCACACATTTATTTATGTTTCCGATCAATAAAATTCTAGCATGAATAATAAACCTTTATCATGAATAAGGAAATATAATAATATCAACTTTTATTATTGCCTCTAGGGCATATTTCCATGAGGAAGAGGCAACATATTAATAGGTCCATGAGGTAGGAACCCATAAACAACTTCAAAAGGGCACATCTTAGTAGTAGAATGCAGCGAAAGATTATAAGCAAATTCAAGAGGAAAACATTCTTCCCACATTTTCCTAATATTCTTCAAAACAACCCTATGCATACTAGACAATGTTCTATTGACTACTTCAGTTTGTCCATCAGTTTGGGGGTGACATGTAGTACTAAAAAGCAGTTTAGTCCCCAACTTAGCCATAAACATCTCCAAAAGTGGCTAAGAAACTTAGTATCATGATATGAAACAATTGTATTTGGCACACCATGCAAGGGAATAATTTCACGAAAGAACAAATCAACAACCTTAGCAGCATCATCGCTTTTATGACATGGTATAAAGTGTGCCATTTTCAAAAATCTATCCACGACCACAAATATACTATCCCTCCCCTTCTTTGTGCGAGGTAAACCTAAAACAAAGTCCATAGATATATCCTCCCATGGAACACTTGGTATAGGCAAGGCATATGTAAACCATGAGGGTTTAGTTGTGACATAGATTTTTGACATGTAGTGCAGCGAGCAAAAAAATGCTCAACATCTCGTCTCATCTTAGGCCAAAAGAAATGTGTAGCAAGTACATCCTCGTTCTTCTTCATGCCAAAGTGTCCCATTAATCCTCCTCCATGCACCTCCTACAACAACAAAAGACGAACGGAGCTAGCTCGAATGCATAGCTTGTTAGCACGAAACACAAACCCATCGTTAACGACGAACTTGTTCGATGTTCTCCCTTCTTTACAATTTTGCAATACATCTTTAAATTCAGCATCATGCATATATTGATCTTTGATGGTCTCCAAACCAAATATTTTCAACTCAAGTTGTGATAGCATAATATAACGACCAGACAATGCATTAGCAATAACATTTTCTTTACCCTTCTTGTGTTTAATGAAATAAGGAAAAGTCTCAATGAATTCAACCCATTTAGCATGTCTACGGTTCAATTTTGCTTGACTTTTAATGTGTTTCAAAGATTCATGAATGTATAACAAATTCTTTGGGCCACAAATAATGTTGCCATGTTTCTAAGGTCCAAACAAGAGCATATAATTCTTTATCATAGGTAGAATAGTTCAGACTAGGCCCACTCAGTTTTTTAGAAAAGTATGCAACAGGTTTACCATCCTGTAATAACACACCTCCTAATACAATTCCACTAGCATCACATTCAAGCTCAAAAGTCTTATTAAAATCAGGTAGTTGGAGTAAAGGAGGATGTGTCTTATCTTTCAATACCGTGAAGGCTTCTTCCTCTGCGGTACCCCAAACAAAAGGTACACCCTTCTTTGTAAGCTCATTGAGAGGTGCATCAATGGTGCTATAATCTCTCACAAAATGCCTATAGACTCCAGCGAGGCCAAGAAAACTCCTCACTTGTGTGACCGTTTTGGGTTGCGGCCAACTCTCAATAGCTTCAATCTTGACTTTATAAACTTCAATTCCCCGTGGAGTAACAACATAGCCAAAAAAGATACTTGGTCGGTGCAAAAGGTGCACTTCCCAAGGTTACCAAACAAACGTGCATCACGTAGAGCAATAAAAACAGCGCGTAAATGTGCTGAATGTTCCTCCAAAGATCTGCTATAAATCAGTATATCATCAAAATAGACTACCACAAATCGTCCAATGAAAGCATGTAAAACTTCCTTCATTAATCTCATGAAAGGACTAGGTGCATTAGTTAACCCAAAAGGCATGACTAACCACTCATATAATCCAAACTTAGTTTTAAATATTGTGTTCCATTCATCACCCAATTTCATACGAATTTGATGGTATCCACTACGCAAATCAACTTTGGAGAAAATAGTAGAGCCACTTAATTCATCAAGCGTATCATCTAGCCTAGGAATAGGATGCCGATAATGAATAGTAATATTATTAATGCCTTTACAATCAACACACATAAATGATGTACCATCCTTTTTTGGCACTAGAATAATAGGAACAACACAAGGACTAAGGGATTCGCGTATATAACCTTTATCGAGCAGCTCCTGTACTTGATGCATAATCTCCTTCGTCTCCTATGGATTGGTACAGTATGGTGCACAGTTAGGTAGCGATGCACCAGGAATTAAGTCAATTTGATGCTCAATCCCTCAAATAGGTGGTAATCCTGGTGGCACGTTTTGTGGAAAGATGTCAGCAAACTCCTGCAAAATGTTAGTGACAGCAGGAGGCAAAGAGGAAGGCACGTCCTCGAATGAAAATAATGCCTCTTTGCACAAAAAAGCATAGCATACAGATTAGTTGTAATCTAGATCATCAATATCAGATTTGGTGGCAAGTAAACATCCACTCTTCAATTTGGTAGCAACATTATATGGTTTGTTATTAGGCTTCATGTGTTGCTCAAATTCTTTTGCCACAATCTGATTTTTACTCTCATTGTGCTCTTGTTTTGTTTTACTACGTCTATTAATATCATCTTTCAAAACAGAATCAAGAGACATAGGAAGCAAACTCATATGTGTATCCCTATGAACAAGAGTATATTGATTGTTTTTACCATGGTATATAGAATTTTTATCAAATTGCCATGGTCTACCAAGTAATAAGGAAGAAGCTTGCATGAGTACCACATCACAATCAACATAATCAGCATATGTGGCTATACTAAAATGAACACGAGTAGTACGTGTTACCTTAACCTTGTTGCTGTTGTAGAACCATTGAATGTAGTAAGGATGAAGACGGGGTCACTACAAAAAAAAAGACACATCCGTGACATTTTGGGCCGAACGAAATGCTTTTCTGTCATGCTTATGACACTTCTATGATGATAATTGTGACAAAACCTGGTATCATCATAGATGTAGTGGGCTCCTACTTCTATGACAAAAAATCATGACAGAAAATGGGCTTTTCGTCCTGGGAGGGCCGGAGATGCAGCTGCACGACATTCTTTGGGCCGTCCATGATGGAGAAAACCATGGTAGAAGCGAGGGCGAGGAAAATATTAGGGGAGTTCCCGGTTACGGTGGGTGGTCGGGGGCCGAGCGATGCGCGTTTCTCTCGTACGTACGCGCGTGTGTGCGAGGCGTTGCACTCTAACTGAACCCGAGCGAGGCGTTGGGCTCTAACCGAACCTGAGCGATTGCACTGCAGGGTACGTGTTACTGAATCCGAGCGATCGATCGATCCCTTGCTGTTTACTGAACCCGAGTGATTCCTTCGCTACTGCTGCTAACTGAAGCCGATCGATGCTGCCTCTGGATGAACAGTGAGCGTTGTTGGGGGGTATGGATGAACAGTTCCTGGTGGGGGGTTGGATGAACAGGACCCCGTGGTAGGAGAGGCTGTTGTCGTCGGATGAACAGGACCCCGGTTGATCGAGCCGGTAGATTAATAGGACCCCATGGAGGGCTGTTAAATAGTAGCCGGTGGAGGGCTAGTTGAACAGTAGCCGGTGGAGGGTTGGATGAACAGTAGCCCGTGGAGGGGTGGTTGAACAGGACCCCGTGGAGAGGGCTGGTTGAATAGTAGTCAGTGGAGGAGCGCATGGTCGAGGCTAGATGAACATGAGCCCGTGGATGAACAGTTGCACGTGGAGGCTGGAGGAGGTAGAAGGTGGATGAACAGGAGCCCATGGATGAATAGTCGCAGGTGGAGGCTGGAGGAGGTCGACGGTGGATGAACAGGAGCCTGTGGAGGCAGTCGACGGTGGATGAACAGTAGCCCGTGGAGGCAGTCGACGGTGGAGATGAACAGTATCCCATGGAGTCCCTTTTTTGCGGTACGCCACCCCCTCCCGATGAACAGGACCCCCGTTTCGACCATAGCGCTCGAACACAAGTCCGTTTCCTCCGTTTTGCGGTACGCCACACCCCTCCCGATCAACAGGACCCTGTTTCGACCGTAGGAGGCCCGTTTCCTCCGTTTTGCGGTACGCCATACCCCTTTCGATGAACAGGATCCTGTTTTGACCGTGGCCGGTCAAACACAAGGCTGTTTCCTCTGTTCTGCGGTACGCCAGGCCTCGTTTCCATCGGTTGTTCCGTCCAAGCCGGTTGGCTCCCGATGAAATGCACGCGTTCTATTGCCTCCTAATGAACACGACACATTCCGTTGCCTCCCCATGAACACGACAATGGTGCAGTTTCTCTATTCCGACCTAGACATGTACACGAGACCTGGCCGTACATATGCGTGAGTAGGCGTTCGAGACCCCACCCGTATGTACGTATGTGGCCGCATTTACTTTCTTGCACCCTGGCCACTGTACGTACATGTACATGCTATGTGCGCCCCTCTACTACAACAGGTGCCCTTCCTTACATGGCCATGGTTCATCGCTATAGCCTGCAGACAGACCGATCGTATGCACGTACATGCTCGCGACCAAAATGACAACGCTACATATGCTTCGACCAGGTGGGTCCCGACTGTCAGGCACTTCCTTGCGTGTGAAGATGTAGCTGGTGGGTCCCAGCAGTCAGGGGGAAACATTTTTTTGTGAAATACGATGGCCCGTCCTGTGGGTCCCTGCTGTTAGGTGGAGGAATCATTATTTTCCGCGTAATAAGGAGGTACTTCCTTGCTACGGCCATGGACCCAGCTATCAGCCTCTCCACGTACAGTACTCTTCCCATGGAAGTCGTTCCTTGACAACGTTGACCACGCCGCACCGAGAGCACCAGGGCGATGTACGACGGCGAGGACTAGGAAGGGGATGACGCGGAGCCGGGGAAGACGCTGTAGTGGTTGCCCACGCGGAGAGGAGTACGAGGGTTCACTGGTTCGGCTGCGATGTGAGGCTGCCGTCACCATAGAATAACAGGTGGTGTGGCTGAGTAGAGGGATGGCCTGGCCAGCGGTGGGCGTAGTAGGGGGAGGTGAGGCCTCCTCGGCATCACAGCCGGCCATGGGAGGCAGGAGCAGGCGGCACGACCGATGCTGGTTTGGGCGGCTGGAGCAAGAGGACCAGAGGTTGAAGAAGCACTACGGCCGTTTGATGGACATCGTACGTGTAACACCCCGGATTCGATGCGCCAGGTGTCTTCTAGATATTCGCCGTCGTTGCCATGTCATTTGCTTGTGTGTTGCATCTTTGCCATGTCATCATGTGTTTTGCATCATCATGTTTTTTCAAAACATGCATCCGACCCTTTCCCCGTTGTCCGTTTCGCGCTTCGACACTCTCACACGCGCCCGTTGTACCTCTCAGACCTCATTTCATGAGTGGCTTAAAAATGTTCTCGGAATAGGATGAAACTTTGCGTGTGGTGTTGTTTTAGAGTAGGTAGACCGCCTGTCAATTTTCGTTCCTTTTGGAGTTCGTCTGATGCCCCAACGGTTAACCGCGTATCCCAAAACCCTCTCTCTTTGCAGCCCAGCACCTCTTCATCACAGCTCATGATCCCATCTAAACCTCCTCCATGCTATCGGTCGTTGGATCACGATCGTGTGGGCGAAAACCGCTCCTCATTTGGACTCTCCTAGCTCCCCTAGCTATAAATAAGCCCCCACCTTCGAATTTCGCGCAGATGAAACCCTAGCCCCGCTCCTCTCGCCCGTCGGACGTGTCCGCGCCTGCCAAACACGCCTGCACCGCCGCCCGCAGCCACTCCCGTGCCGCCATCTGTCCGCTGCCACCGCCCACCTCCGCCAGCCCGCGAGGCCCGCGCCAGGCCCACGGGGCCCGAACCGCCGCCGTTGCCCGCGGTCACCCGTGCCCGAGACCGCGCCTCCCCGCCACCCGAGTTCACCGCGCCGCCGCCTTGAGAGATCGCCGCCACGTCGTTGCGCCGCCGCTGCCATACGCCGCCGCGCCGACCACCGCGAACCGAGCCGCCCGGCCTCGTCGCCGCCTCCGCCGGCGCCGGATCCGGCGAGGTCCGGCCAGATCCGGTCTTTCCCGCCCTCCGGCGAGCCTCAACCTCTCCGGCCACCTCCTCTCCATCTTCAGCGACGATTCTGGCGAGATCCGCCGCCGCCTCGTTTTCCTCGCCGGGTCAACCCTAGATCCGGAGGTGAAATATCTTCCAAGTCCCTAAAGTTTTTCATATCATGTGCACATGTTTGACCGGCCGTATCTTCTTGCACACTGCTCCGTTGTGCGTGCATCATATATAAAAATGTTCATTATGTGATGCTGTTCATTTCATTCCATTGTGCCATGATTTTTTGAGTCCATATTGATGCCCTAATCATCGTTGCAAGAGTTCTATATGATGTTAACTGCTGATCTTAACAGAACTTGATGAATTGTCATTTTTGTTGCATTTTGTGTGTGCATCCTATGAGCATGATGTCTACATGTGCTTTGAGAATCTCCATGCCATCTTTATAGTGGTGCAAGATTTGTATTTTTATGTGACTTTTGGTGAGTGCTTCAAGCTCGCAAATTGTGTTACCGATGTTGCTGATTTCGATCCTAAGTCCTTTTTGATGTTGTTATTTTAATGCGATGTAAACTTGATGCTACCATGCGATCTATGCATATTTGGGGGTAGTTCAGTAAGAGTGTTTTGTAGGCGTGATATTGCTATATCCATTCATGCCTCTGGTTGCAATTATGGAGTACACTACCTTGTCATTACCATGCTCTACTTTTGCTAAATATTGTTCCTGGCAGATTGTTAACATGATGTTCAGTTTTGCCATGTGTTTTGCTAGTGATCCATGTACCCTGTGAACTTTCTCTTGCCATTCTTAGCTTTATAAATGTGCCTTCTTACTGTTGGTTACCTTGTGATGCCATAAAATGCTTTGTGGTGAGTGGCATGAGCTTGGAAAGTTGCTATCATGAACCTGCTTTCTGCCATGCCCTGTTTTTCTACTAAGTCTGAATCTGGTCATATCACTTGCCATGTTTACATTGTTTCTACCATCTATTCCATGAATAATCTGGATATGCTTACTTGAGATGTTTTGATCTACATGTTATTGTTTAGCATGCCTTGCCTTTTGATGCCTCATATATGTCCTGTAGCTTATGTTTTCGTTGCCATGAACATGCCTATATGATGTTCTAGTTTTCTCTTAACTTCATGATGCCATGTTGTGAGCTTGTTATTGATTTATCCATGCCTCTTTAGGAGTGGCTCAAATTACATGAATTGAAGTATGCTATGATTACTCTGTTTACATGCCTTGATTGTTAATTTTGGATATCATATACCTCTGTTCCATGCTTGCAAACATACTATCATAATGTTGCTGTTTTACACTTGCTGAACTGTTATTTTTTGCAATCTTGCCATGTCCTTTTGAGCATGTTCTAGTGGTTTCTGGAGATAGCTCAGTGTTCATGTTTTGTTAAGCTTCATTTTTACAACACGTTCATGCCTTTTGTTTCCATGTTGAGTTGTTGTAGTATGTTTGTTTGATGCTTGCAAGATGCCTAGTTGCTGTTTTGGACAACGTGTCCCTTAAACTTGTTTCATGTGTATGTGTTGATCCATTGCTCCGTTTTGAGTGTGCTCTATATGAAACTTGGTTAGTTTCGCATGTAGCTTCGTGTTACCTTGTTTCATCCATGTTTTGGAGTGTGTGCTTGATGTTTGTATGCATTTTGCATCAATGTCATGCTTAACTTGTTTTGCTCATATCTTCTAGGCTGTAGCTCCGAATTAAACAAACTTTATATGTAACTTGACTAGAATTTCATGTAGATCATCTTGATGCATCTTAACTTGCTGTTTGACAACTTCAACATTGTGTTATAATCATATCTGGACCAATTTCGAAATTTGCATATGAGGACTTACCGGGATTTGTTCTATGTTGTTTCCGGCCTCATTTAAACTTGCTTTGATGTATTGCTCTTGTATGCATCATCTCTTGCCATGAGTAGCATCATGTAGACTTGTCATGCATCATACTTGGTTGAGCATCATGCCTTGTTCATGTGTTGTGTGTTTACCATGTGGTGTGCTTCTTCTCGATAGTTCCCGTTTCATTGCGATCGTGAGGATTCGTTCGTCTATGCTTGGTTCGTCTTCGTGGCTTCATCTTCTTCATGGTCTCGTTCTTCTTCCTTTCAGGATTTCAGGCAAGATGACCGTCACCTTGGATCTCACTACTATCATTGCTATGCTAGTTGCTTCGTTCTATCGCTATGCTGTGTTACCTACCACTTGCTTATCAAGCCTCCCAAATTGGCATTAACCTCTAACCTTTGTCACCCTTCCTAGCAAACCGTTGTTTGGCTATGTTACCGCTTTTGCTCACCCCCTCTTATAGCGTTGCTAGTTGCAGGTGAAGATGAAGATTTTTCCATGTTGGATTATGTTTATGTTGGGATATCACAATATCTCTTAATTAATTAATGCATTTATATACTTGGTAAAGGGTGGAAGGCTTGGCCTTATGCCTGGTGTTTTGTTCCACTCGTGCCGCCCTAGTTTCCGACATACCGGTATTATGTTCCCGGATTTTGCGTCCCTTACGCGGTTGGGTGTTATGGGATCCCCTTGACAGTTCGCCTTGAATAAAACTCTTCCAGCAAGGCCCAACATTGGTTTTACATTTGCCTAACAACCTATACCTTTCCCTTGGGTCGGCCAACCCGAGGGTCATCTTTATTTGCCCCCCCCCGGGCCAATGCTTCTCTAAGTGTTGGTCCGAACTAGAGCCACTTGCAGAGCCACCTCGGGGAAACTTGAGGGCTTGTTTTTAGTTGTATGTAGTGCTCATCCGGTTGTGGCCTGAGACGAGATATGCGCGGCTACTATCAGGGTGTCGGCATGCCGGGAGGTCTTGCTGGACTTGTTTTACCATTGTCAAAATGTCTTGTAAACCGGGATTCCGGGTCTGACCGGGTCTTCCCGGATGAAGGAATATCCTTCGTTGATCATGAGAGCTTGTGATGGGCTAAGTTGGGACAACCCTGCAGGGTTTAAACTTTCAAAAGCCATGCCCGCGGTTATGAGGCAGATGGGAATTGGTTAATGTCCGGTTGTAGAAGACTTAAAGTAAACTTAATTAAAATGCATGAACCGCGTGTGTAGCCGCGATGGTCCCTTTTCGGCGGAGTCCGGGAAGTGAACACGGTTCTTGTGTTATGGTTGTGCATAAGTAGTTTTAGGATCACTTCTTGATCACTTCTAGCTTCACGACCGTTGCGTTGCTTCTCTTCTCGCTCTTATTTGCGTATGTTAGCCACCATATTTGCCTATCGCTTGCTGCAGCTCCACCTCATTACCTTATCCTACCCCTTTAAGCTTTGCTAGTCTTGATACCCATGGTAATGGGATTGCTGAGTCCTCGTGGCTCACAGATTACTACACCAACAGTTGCAGGTACAGGTTATGCGATGATCATGACGCAAGAGTGATGTTTACTTGTTTTGGAGTTCTTATTCTACTTCTTCTTCGATCAGGGGATAGGTTCCAGGTCGGCAGCCTCGGCTAGCAGGGTGGATGTCGTTTGAGTTTCTGTTTATGTTTCATCCATAGTCGGATGTTGTTCTCATGTATGTTGATGTATTCTTGGGCGTTTGTGCCTTATGTATGTATCCCGATCTATTATGTAATGTTGATGTAATGATATCCACCTTGCAAAAGCGTCTTCAAGATGCGCTTCTATCCTTGGTGGGACATTCGAGTTCCTTTAGGATAGGGTCGCATCTTGGGCGTGACAGTACGGTCACTGGAGCTAGAATCGTTCATATTGACTGAGTTGAAAAAGCCCTCCATCCCCGTCAACTTAGTAGGCCCACAAGTCAGCCTCCCACTATGCTAGGTCCTAGCTAGCAGGGGGAGTATTCATTTTTTCGTGCGTAATAAGGAGGCACTTCCTTGTGTGCGAAGATATAGCTAGTGGGTCTGACCTATCAGCGAAGGGAACAATTTTTTCAGGAAATACAGAGGCCCTTCCGGTGGGTCCCAGATGTCAGGTGGAGGAATCATTATTTTGCGCGTAATAAGGAGGCATTTCCTTGTGTGCGACCGTGGAGCCAGCTGTCAGCCTCTCCACGTACAGTCCACGTCCAATGGATGTCGTTCGTTGACCACGTTGCCACGCCGTGCCAAGAGCACCAGGGCAGTGAACGACGACGAGGCCTAGGAAGGGGCTGACACGGAGTCGGGGAAGACGCGAAAGTGGATGCCCACACGGAGAGGAGTACGAGGGTTCACTGGTTCGGCTGCGGTGTGATGCTGCCATCACCGCAGGGCCTGGCCAGTGGTGGGAGTAGTAGGGGGCGGTGAGGCCTCAACGGCAGCACAGCCGGCCACTCGAGGCAGGAGCAGCCGGTCTCACCGGCGCTGGTTTGGGCGGCTAGTGCAAGAAGAGCAGCGATTGAAGAAGCGGCATGACCGTTCGGTTCAAATCCAATGGTCACTGCTGCTAGAATCGTTTGTTGACTAAGTTGACAAAGCTCTGCGTATGCGTCAACTTAGTAGGCCCACGGGCCAGCCTCCCAACAGGTGCGCCCCAGATGTCAGTGGGAGGAATCATTTTTTTCATGTAATAAGGTGGCAGTTGATTGCGTGCGGCCAGGCCGGCGGAGGGAGTAGGGTGGGCCGGTGAAGCCTGTGTGGCATCACAACGGGCCAAAAGAGGAGGGAGCAGGAATTCCGTCGGCGCTAGTTTAGGCGGCTGGAGCAGGAAGATCAGAGATTGAAGAAGCACGTTGGCTGTTGGATGGACATCCAACAGTCACTGCTTGTGTGTCAACCTTTTTTTAGGAAAGCCTCAAATCTGTGGAAAACAACATACAACCCATCTGGCATTATTTCTAATAATTTACAGCCCATTTGCTAATTCTTAAGGGTTTTTTTTGGAGCCCATATTCTTTTTGTTACATTACAGCCCATATTTTGGCCACGGTTAAAAAATTATATGAAATTTTGCATATTTCGGTGCGGTCTGAACTGTTTTTAATCCTGAAATTTCGAGTCACATTCAAACTGAACTTAAAAATAAATGTATATCAATATAAAATCCAACAAATTGTCCACGCATAAAAATCAATGGAATTTAAAATCTCGAAATGAATAAATAAATAAATTTGAAACTAATTACCGGTTTGATGTGTTTTAAAATGTACAACCCACTTCTCATTACTTATAGGCCATTTTCCGGGCCAGCCGAAAGAAGCTCTCCTCGTCATGAAAGATTTGCAGCCCAACAGGCCTGACAAAGCGACTTACTTGACAAAGCACAAAAAACTGGGCTAGCCATTTTCAGAAAGAAAAAAAGCTACTGGGCTGGTCTGTGGTAAACATAAAAGAAAAGGTTGTCTAGACAGGCCAGAGTGCCACGCACAGCCCAATTTGGTACCCTGCTTCCGTCTCAAAAACAAATTAGATAAAGGCCACTCCAATTATGGCGATTCATAAAAATGCCACTGCAATTTCCAACCTTTGAAAAATGCCACTTCAACTTTTTCAAACTTTAAAAAAGGCAACTGCAATTTAAAAGAATAACAACCCATTCCATACGTGGTTCCCTGCTGTCATCCTCTTCACGTACAATCATCTCCTGATTGTGTACGTGTCAAGCTGGTAGGCCCACAAGTCAGCCTCTTAACCCGTGACAAACAAATACAACCCATTTAAAAGAATAACAACCCATTCCATATGTTCAAATGGAAATTTCAACATTCAGAGCAAAGTAACAGGTGTGATCCAGATATACACTACTAGGGAAAACCCTATACACAAAATCTTAGCAGCAGCGCGGTTTAAAAACAAACGCTACTGCTAATTAGCAGTAGCGAGCTTCAGGAAACCGCACTACTAATATCCAGGTAGCAGTAGCGCTCTAGGTGAAACAAGCGCTACTACTATAATTGCCACGGCGTTGCCTCGAGGCTAGACATAGTAGTACCTTCCCAGGACGTGCTACTGCTAAAGTACTTAGTAGCAGCTTTTTTCCTCAAAACTCCCTGCTGGTAAGTATTGCACCTAATTAAGTTTAGTCCCATACTGCTAAGCGAACAAGGTGTGTACCACCTTAAATATGTTACTTCTCAAACTATCTCGAGCACTTGGTCTTCATTGAACTATATGTGTTGGATTTGTGGCTGCAATATGAATCTTCACCAGTACCTATACAGGTACTGTGAGGATTCATGTTGAATATTTAGATTCTACACAAAAAGATGAATGATGACCAATGTATATTTTTGATGCGTGCTTAGACTTAGCAGTAGCGTTTTTGTCGAAAACGCGCTATACCTAAATTAGCTATAGCGTGTTTCCTTAAGAGCGCTACTGCTAGTTCGACTTAACCACCACCCGTGGGCTCAAAATTTTGCTAAGTCCTCCTTTCCCCCTGTTCCCCTACTCCTCTGCCGCCGCCGCCTGAGCCCAAGCCTGCCCTCACCGCCGTCGCCCGAGGCCGCCCTCGACCTTACCGCCGCTGCCCGAGCCCGCCCAGGACCGCCACCTCCCGATCCCGAGCTCGCCCTCGCCGCCCGTACCTCCGTCACCGAGCACCTCCCCGCCACCGTCTATCCCCTCTCTGTAAGCCCCCCACCCCTCCCCCACCCCCTCTCTCTTCTTAGTTAGTAGATGTTTTTTAGTAGTAGTAGATGTTAATTTAGGGTTCATAGATAATGATTTTTAGTAGTAGTAGATGTTAATTAGTAGTAGTGATGGTAAGTAAATTAATAAACTAGTTGAACTAGTTTAGTTTTAGTTGAACTAGTTTAGTAAGTAAATTAATAAACTAGTTGAACTAGTTGAATTAATAGAACTAATGTATTTTTAGTAAACTAGTTGAACTAGTTTAGTTTTAGTTGAACTAGTTTAGTAAGTAAATTAATAAACTAGTTGAACTAGTTGAATTAATAGAACTAATGTATTTTTAGTAAGAAAATTAATATAACTAGTTGAACTACTTTATTTTTAGAAAGAACTAGTTTTTTCTATTTATAGTAAGTTTATATTTAGTAAGAACTAGTTGAATTAATAGAACTAGTTGAACATGTCGTATTTGTTGTTATTTTTTAGTTTAAGCAATTATTCGGGATGTATTAGTGATAACTTCTAGGGTTTTTGTTTTTGCGGAAATCTAGTAGCCCCTCCATCATCCCCGCCATCGTCCGCGTCACGGACCCCCTCCGATAGATAAGGTGAGACCAGCCAAATCTCCATGTCAATATGAGTCCTATAAGATATGATGTAGATAAAAACATGTATATCTTGTGTTGCTCAAATAGGATATGTGGTTGCCCAAGTGGCCGGTCATGTTCAGGTTACACCTCCGAGTGGCCTATGTTTTGCCGGAGTGTTGATTAATTTCCGTTCCGTCAAATTTCAGGCGCTCGATATGTCCTTTTTTTAGCAAAGGTCATGCCAGATTTTTTCGTGAATTTTGGCATGACTTGTGCTAGAATATGTAGGAAATATTGAGTGGCCTGGATTTTCTAGAAAGATAATTAAACGATATTTCGGGCTGACTTTAAGTCTGTCGAGGCTCCACCATATATGAGAGGACGAAGAATCCCGACTGTTGTCGTGGGGGTCATTTCTCCTTCTTCTCCTTGTGCTAGACGTTTGTTATGCACAAGGGGAAGGAGGAGTAACGAGCATCACCAACGGTCGCAAATGTCAGAGAGGAATCAGTGAGGGAGAGTCTCCACCATATATGAGAGGACGAAGAATCCCAACTGTTGTCGTGTGGGTCGGTTCTCCTTCGTTCCCATGTGCTAGACATTTTGGTGTAATGCACTCGGGGACGAAAGGAGGAGCGACCATCACCAACGGTCGAATGTATACACCACATGAGCTGAGAGTTTTCAAGAGAAGACTCGACAACCGATAGTCAACCTGTGATGAATAATAATGTTCTAATTTAGTTTTTGTATACATATATTTAATTGTACAAGTTTAATCTTTGAATTATGAACATAGGAAATGTCAAACTCGGACGACGAAAGTCTCCCGGGGGAGTGCGACTGGTGCCACGATGACCGAGGTATGTGCGACAGGTTCCTTGACCTGGACGAAGATCGGTGCTTCAACATTAAGCTCGAGGAGACCTTCGATGTTGAAATGGTACGCAATGACAACAAGTGTTTTTTCGTAATTAAGCACGACTTCAACTATTTCAACATGTACTTCTCATCTTTTGCAATTCTACTAGCTTATCCCATGCTATGCAAGACGCTATGTCTTGGAGAGGATGGGTTTTGAAGACCATGAAAGTATGGAAACGATGAAAATTCACGAAAGGACCCATCATGGTATGGATTTTGAAGTAAATCTGTACAATTCGGAGAGCGTAACCCATTTTGGTTGCAAGAATTGGGAAGCACTTTGCGAGATGTATGGTTTTTATGAGGGTATGCTTCTCACCATGGATCTTGGTGATCCTGACACCGCCAAAGACAATTTGGACATTTGGGTCCTTGTTGATATGCTTCCAATTCTTCCCCTATGTGAGCTTCTCAAACATAGTTGTTAAGTAATTTATATTGTTTATTTCAAAATAGTTGACAGCTTATTTCCATTGATAGCTTACTTTCATTCTTCAAAGAATGTGCGGAAGATGGTAGACAGAACCAACTACACCGAACGCTCTGAGTTAACTTATCAGGAGAAAAGTCATCCGGTCGCATATTGTACTGATCTTGAGAATTACAATGCCTTTTATCGAACTCCTCCAAATTATGGTGAATACGTGCCACTAGTGCACGTGTTGAACCACGATAACTTCCATGGAGATATCCTGGTAAGATTTTTTACTATTACGACATCCGTGCATCTTTTGCATACTTCTAAAATTGAACTACATTGCTAACTATGAAGTTCTTACTATGTTTTTCAACAGAACATCCCGATGGATGGTGTGCCTCATTTGATGTATCAGAATGGTCGCCTTGATGTTTTGAACATACATCCAGGTCATCCTACGAGTCTCAATTGTCCATATCAGATTTCCAAAACAGGTGAACACATGGTAATCAAATATTGGAAAAAAATGTATGGACAGTCGTAAGGAGGTTCTTGGAAGCAAGATTGTGTGAAAGGCAAGAATTGGAGACAGGATAATCTCCATTCTCCATAATGGAGAGTCAGGGGCTATCTTGTTTTATGCTATTTTACCTAGGAGAAGGTAGTAGGTCCTAGCTAATACTCATGATCATGTGCTAAGGTAGTAGGTCCTAAGATAATGTAGTTGGACCTATGAGGTACAATATGTTTATGAGAGTTGATGATGATGAGTAGTTGTGATTATGTCTAGTGACCAACTTGTATGTGATGTCTCGTTGATGAAAACGATGATCATGAGGAGGTGTTATATGACAATGATGTATTATGATGATAAGTTGTTAATGATATGATGATGATATATTAGGTCATTGTGTGAAAGAACCGCGGATTAGTTTCAAGTGGATGTCCATCCACTTGAAACTAGTCCACGGTTCTTTCTCTCGGTGATGTAATTACTCATTATGATGTAAAATCATTCTCTAAATTGCTGCGACATGAAAACTTGTATAAAGGTGTATGAATACAACATGAAATAAAAAAGAAATACAGAATAATAGTAGTAGCACGTTCCAGGAGATGCGCTACTACTAATTACCAGTAGCGCTCATACTACAAGGCGCTGCTACTAAGTCGATATAGCAGCAGCGCTGTCCAACCCACGCTACTGCTAACCTTTAGCTTTAGCGCCTTACTAGTAGCGCCACATCCCTTGCTACTGATAGGCTCTAAACACACGCTACTGCTAGGGGTTTCCCTAGTAGTGATAGAGTACTAAACTTCCACGTTGACAACCATCATAGCCAAGTTAACTATCTACTTCCACTACTACTCTAGTAGTGTACAAGTACTAACTTACCCTTAGCTAATTAGACGATGCCGGCAGCCATGTGCTGTACACACTAAACGTCGGCACAAGCGTCCTCCGCCTCGCCTTGGACTTGCCAGAGGTGTGATAGGGCGCGTTGCTCGCGCGCGTTGGCCCTTTCCATGCCGGCGTGGTCCACCGAAGCTTCGGCTTCTAAGCAGGAAACCCACTTGACGAGCTGGTAGTAAAATTCGGCGTCGCCAACGCGTGCTTGCCCGACAGCCTCCAGGGCTATTTTCCGGGCGCCGGCCTCCACGTAGTCGTCCCAGTTGCGGGCGCTCTGCTCGCAACCCAGAGCGTTGGTAAGCTGCCGCTCTATGTCCCGCTGGCGGCGCAAATCGGCAATACGCTACTCCTCCGCCAAGCGGCCGCGCTCCAACAACTCCTCATACTCCGCATTGCCATCTAAAGACCGAGAGAATGCCTTCTCCCTCCGTCTTCCTTCCGGTGAAAAACCAAACACTTGTTCCGGTTGTGACCGCCTCCTACGCGGACGGGCGGGGGCATGATAGACATGGCGAGAGCGAGGATAAGTGGTGAGCGACATCGGGCTGGTGGGGGTTTATGAGGATAGGGCGAGTTGGGTGATGGTGCACATCAGTAAGAGACGATCCGTTCGAAATGTTCACACGAGACTCACAGGCCTGGCATTGTAATATGTTCACATTAGTATCCCAAATTCAAAACCAACTAGTACGATTCCCATACATAAGATCAACATGTTAATGCATCTCAATGATTCACAGATCATATACAAATATGTAGCTCCAAAAGCAAAGATCTAGAAAAAACATTTGTTCTTCCTACTAACATGGATGCTTCTCTTGGCTAACATTCAGTACAGGCTGAATGACAAATTTTTTTGTGAAGTCTACAATTCCTCTTGCAAACATAAGTGGTTTCACCAACTACTCTTCCTACTAACATGGATGCTTCTCTTGGCCAACATTCAGTACAGAGTGAAAGACAAATTTGTTTGTGAAGTCTACAATTCTTCTTGCAAATGTAACTGGTTTCACCAACAGCTGGAACCATGAGAATGAACCACACATGATGGAGGAACATCCACGGCAATATGATTTGGTCTTCTCTCGATCACACGGCGAGACTATTTTCGGAATACAAACTTTAACTTAGGCAAAATGATGCCCATTGTATAATCAAACCAAAGCAATGAAGCACCTAGTGTTGGCCAATAAATAGTACAGTACTACTTTTCTACAGTCCATGAAGTGACTATCCAATCTTTCTGTGTCTATTTTCAAATGGCACTGCATGCAGTGACTATACTATTCTGTTGTGCAGTTCAACCAAAATTGTGGTCACTTTGTTTGTTTGCCAAATAGCAACGGGCAGACATCTCTGTCTGCGCAAATATCAAGAAGCTAGTAAACATATACCCACCTTGTATTTTCGGTTTAAACACGTCTCTTCCGCTTAGCATCTGTCATGTTTTCACTGGACAATCTGATACAGTCATGTTTTGCCCTGGACAATTTCATACTGAATTGATTTGCTCGTTCAGAGAAGAAATATAGCGCCTATTCTTCATCAGACCAAGGATATCCCTGTTCACAGTGATGGAAGAGGTGAAATTGATACAACCGAAATTGAGCGTCCAACCATTGAATCCTGTCCTGCACCTCCAATGTAGGTCCACCCTGCCAATAAATTCACATGCAAACCACTAGTATTACTCTCTAATGACAGTACAAAAAGAGTAGCAAGATAGTAGCAAACATGTACCTTCGTAATGAACAGCTCATAGTGCCACCAATTGAATATAAACGTTTGGAAGAAAACATGCTCCTAATGTCGAACCATTTGGACTTTTTGTGCAGTCCCACTAAAATCGAGCATCCCTGTTTGCATAGATATTGAAAGTGTGATTACAATAAAAGTGGCACTAGTTGAAGCATAGACTCACAAATATAAGCATTGCAATTTATTAATGGGAAAAGGTAGCAAGACTGTTCCTAACCACCTATTTGAAGCAATAAATAAGGCAACAACGACTGATGTCAGGAAGGCATACATATTTTTTTTCTGAAAAAGTGAACCATTCCTGACCTTTCCTGTTCTTTTAAGCATATTTTGTGCAATTCAACTAAAATAAAATGCCATCACCACCTTGACAATTCAGTGACACTGTACAAAAGGAAATGACTTAACATTACATCATGATGTCAGGTATGTAGTCGACAGGCATTAGAGACAAACATACAGACCTCCTCCGATAACATAATGAACATTAATTTTAACAAAGGTGTGACTAGCTTTACCGGGATAATTTGAGTGAAATCTTCACCCTCTGTTCCTTAATATAAGACGTTTTCGCAGTTCAATTTAAAGTACCCAAACATGTAGTATTTAGAAAAACAGGTAGTAGTTTTCTTGAGCACATATCTGGGAAAGCTTGCCACACTTTATATATGTCCATACACTAATGCAACGCCATTCGAATAGTACAAATATACACTAATCTAGTGGCTAGTGCAACAGAGAGTAGTTATTTTATTACAGGGTATAGTACAATGGTTTTACTGAACATATTTCCATAAGCTCTAGCACTGGAAGATTTCTATAAGAATTAACAATACAAATGTAAAGGTAACAAGTTTCAGCATTGGTATACTAGTTGTGCAAGAGCATTAAACCAAATGCAAAAGTCTGAAGGTAACTAGCATTATTAACAAATGACAATATAAAAAAATTGCAAACCATGTACCTTTAAGGTAAATATCATTTTGAACTCGAGGGGACCTAAAAATTGCTATCCCAGTCTTGATAATCGATCAAACATAAAAACTTGATCGAAGGAATCAAGAGAACAGCCAGAGGAGGAGGTGCCCACTCTTGACCTTTCCTCTTGTCTTCATAATTTTTTGTGCAGTTTAACCAAAATAAAATGACATCGGTACCTTGGGATTTTGGTGACACTGTACAAAAAAAATTGACTTATCTCATGAAAGTGGGGTATGTAATCTATAAGCATTAACAGTGCAAAAATCTGAAGGTAGTAACAAGTTTCATCATTGGTATACTGGTTGTGCAACAACATTAGAATGCCTTAGCTTAAAAATCTTTAATACATCCAAAATCAATAGCTAACCCTAAAATAATCCAGTGACATTAAATGGCATTGCTTAAATTTATCGGCGGCATTAGACTGAGAGCGGCATTAGTTCAATGTGGCATCACTTTAGCAGTAGCATTGCTTGACTTTGTCGGATTTCGGGTTCCGGCAGACCCTTGAGGTTCGAACACTGGGGTGCGCGCGGAGATTTCGCCCTCTACCTACCTGTTCCTCGCTGGCTTGCTAAGATCGAAACTACGAAAGGAACAACACAAGAGACACAGAGTTTATACTGGTTCAGGACACCATTGTGGTGTAATACCCTATTCCAGTGTGTGGTGTGGTGAATTGCCTCATGGGCTGATGATGAACAATACAAGGAAGAACAGCCTCGCGAGGGCCTGCTCTTGGCTGGGACAATGAACTGCTAGGAGGAGTTCAGCCGCCCTTCTCTCTCTCTCTCTCTCTCTCTCGCTCTCTTGCTTGATTCAGGTGTCCCTAGGTGCCTCTCTCGATGCCTCTACCTTGTGGTGGCTAGTCCTATTTATAGGAAAAGGCCCCGGGCCTCTTCCCAAATATTGAGCGGGAAGGGCGCCAACAATTGGACATTTTGAAGGGGAACAGCAGGTACACTTATCCTGACTAAAGTTGGTCCTCGCCTGTCAAAGGCTCTGGTGATGACGCCTGCTTGGGCTCCACAATGACTTCCTCCTTGCCGTTCGGATGGTCTTGGTCTTGTTGCACCGAAATGGATGCCTTTGCTTGATGCTCTCGCCTGCGCTTGCTCCCTTTGCACCAAAGAGGAAAGGAGGACACTACGCGGGCTGGCGCCCGACTGGCGCCCTTGGTCGTCATGGCTTGCGTCATGGGCACCTCGCAAGGTACCCCACCTTGAACTCTCCGCCTCCTCGTGAGCCAGCCTGATGAGGCCGTGCCTGAGGAAGCTCCTGGTCGTCCGCCCCGCGAGGCTTGGCCCTCGCGAGGGTCTTGAGTTTGTGTTGATGAAGGTGGGTCGTGCTGGGCCCCCTTCAGCCACGCCGCGGGCCGCAGGCAGGCAAGTCTGGGGACCCCCGTTCCTAGAGCACCGACAGTAGCCCCCGGGCCCAAGTCGCGCCCGGACTTGGCCGAGCAGAGAGGCGAAAGGGCAAGTGCGAAGCACGGTGGGCCCTAACAGCCTGCGGCCTTGGGCGCCGCGTGGCGGTTGGTTGGACGTGGGCATCTCCGCTTCCCCACGACGCCTCGGCAACTGCACGGATTCGACAAGTCCCTGCATGCAAAGCGGGTCATGATTACCTGCGATCGTGGAGGTCGACGATTGGCCTTCGTTGGCTATAATACGGAACGGCGCGCGTCCTTCCGGTCTATCTCTTATTTCTTATCCTTCTTCCCGGTCCTTGCTCCGTCTTGCTGCAATGGCTCTGATCCGCCGGTTCTCTACGGCGGAGAAGGGAAAGGCTCCCCGAGAGGATCCTGACCCGCTTCCGCCGAAGAAACGGCTAGCCCTCTGCCATCGGGGTGAGGGCGCCCGCCAGGAAGTGCCGAGGCCCTGGTGCGAGCGGCCACCACCAGGGTTCCCACTTCCCTTGTACGCCCATATCGAGGGCTCTGAAGGAGTCGACGCTGAACGCCACGGGCGGCGCCGCCGTCGGCGCCAGCGGGTCACGAAGGTGTACGCGTTTCCCCCTGGGGTCCACACCGAAGGCTCCTCCCGAGAGTTCGTGCTTCACGCCGCCTCGCCTCCTCAGTCTTGGATTCACCTTCCTCCTTTCTTCGCCTCCGTCATCCCGCAGGGGCAACTCCTGGGGCTCTGGCTGTAGCACGCCGGCTGCAGCACCCTCGCGACCGAGGCAGAGGTCGCGGTCGTTGCCCCGGGCGAGGTCTTCATGACTCGAGGCTAGGGCGAGATTGCCAGGGTCTGTAGGACAAGGGGCACCCTCACGATCCACCTGGAGTACGACGGTGCTTCGGTGATGTTCTTCAAGGTCTTCGATGCGGAGGGTCGCCGGCTGGAGTGCTGCCCCGGGAGAGGCGGTCGGGACCCTTCTGCGGCGAGGCAGAGGCCGGCCAACCGCTCCCTTGGCAGCTCCTCAGGCGATGGAGGAGCCAGAGAATCCAGCAACTCCGCCGAGCTCTTCGCGAATCCGGAGACGAGCGACGACAGCTACGAGCCCCCGAGCCTGCGCCGATCCCGGAGCAGGGCGGGCTCATCAGGCCGTCGCTGCCCCTGATCTGGATGGGGTTGGTGCTGGTGCCTGGCGGCCCACTGTTGATGATGGCGTCTTTTGCAGGGGCGCGCGTAGTTAGCGTTCCTTAGGATCTGTTCCCTGCGAGGAATCAAAAACGCGCCCCGTGGGGGCTTGTAAGGTGTTTGTAGCTCCGTTTGTCAATATGATCCTCATCGTGAAGCAGTGCGAGATGCTTATTCCATCTTAGCTTAGTTTCTTCCTTTTGGACCTTGTGAGGGCTTGATTTTCTGCGCCGACAGGTCCTAGTCCCAAGGCCGCTTCAGCCGTCGCTGGTATGCCAGGTCGCGATGCCGTGGTCAAGGCCAGGAGGTGAGCGGCCTGAGATCCGGTAAGAGCCCCTGAGTCGCGATGCTCAGGAGGTCCCCTTTAGCGCTCAAGCAGCCATCATTCGGTGAGAAAGGAGAGCGATGTTGCTAACACGGGATTGCATTAGGTGCGGGGATGGTGCTGCGATAGCTAGTGTTTTTGGAGAGTGACTTATCTCAAGAATCAGGGACCGCTCCCTGGTGTGTCGCCGGGTCCATACATCAGCAGGCGAGGGGTTGCTTGGCGAGGTCCTCGTGTGCCCCTCCCCTCTCGCCTTCGCTCCCCTTCTGCTCTACGTCCTCGGGTCCCGGCCCTCGAGCGAGTCTCAGCCGTCGCTGGTATGCCAGGTCGCGATGCCGTGGACAAGGCCAGAGGGTGAGGGCTCAAGAGCCAGTAGGAGCCCTGAGTCGCGATGCTCAGGTACCCCCCTTTAACGTGCAAGCGGTTTGCGCGGACGAGAGTGAAGAAGACACCGTGAGGGCCTCGCCTGACGCTGTTCCTTGAAGAGATCCTTCAGGCTCATTACAGAAAGAGCGAGAGTTCGCCGTGACAATTGACAGTCAGCCGTTAGTTGCTTTGGAGAGGCGACGAGGCACGAAAGGCCTGGCGAGGTGTATATGGGCACCTGTGAGCCAGCGTGGGACTCACGGGGCCCTACCTCAAGGCGGGTTGCGCCTGGCACTGGGCCTTATCTTGGGGTGTGTTCCTGCAAATTTGGTTAGATGCCGGTGCTCTACGTCCTCGGGTCCCGGCCCTCGAGCTGGTCTCAGCCATCGCTAGTATGCCAGGTCGCGATGTCGTGGACAAGACCAGAGGGTGAGGGCTGGAGAGCCGGTAGGAGCCCTGAGTCGTGATGCTCAGGTACCCCCCCTTTAACGCGCAAGCTTGGTTAGATATCGAAACTCTATGTCCTCGGGTCCCGGCCCTCGAGCTGGTCTCAGCCATCGCTGGTATGCCAGGTCGCGATGCCGTAGACAAGACCAGAGGGTGAGGGCTGGAGAGCCGGTAGGAGCCCTGAGTCGCGATGCTCAGGTACCCCCCCTTTAACGCGCAAGCTTCCGACATCTAGGAAGAAAAGGTGCCACGGACAGGCACCAAATAACAATCATGATGGGTCAAAAGCATGGCCCTAAGATAAACGCAAGAGGGGTACACGCCGCCGGGTCTGACCCGAGCGACTTGGGGATAATGCAGCCCGAGGGGCGCCCCCAACAAAGTAAGCTAAAAATACGAGCAAAAGGGATACATGCCGCAGGGACGGACCCACGCGGCCTGGGAATAATGCAACCCTGAGGGCGCTCCCAGCTGGAAACAAAACTTGAAAGATGTCACCTGATAGTGTTGACAACGAAGGGGCGTTGGTGTAGCAGACTCGGTGGGCTGCGGGAGTCGATCCTCATGAGCCCCCAGGCCCTGGGGCCTCGGGATGCTCCGGAGGCGCTGGTGGCTCCTCGGGGACCATCTCCATCTCCGCCAGGGCTGCGGATTGCATGACCTCTTGAGCCTCCAGGAGGCCCCTCATGAGGCGCTGGTATGCAGCAGCCATGTTCGGCAAGCCATAAGGCATGCGAACATAGCTATGGGGTGGACCTTCGCAGCATCCCACTTGCGAGGGCCAGAGGCGCTCCTGAGAGGAGGCTCAATTGAGCCCTGGTATGTCGATGCAGACGCGCAGCCCACCATCCTCGCCTGGATGGGGGGCCACAGCGGGCAAGTGGCGGCTGCCTCTCATGACTCTTGACTCCTGTAGCTCCTGAATGGCCTTGCTGACGAACTTTTGAGGGTTTGGCCCTCCTTGCCTTGCCCCTTCTTGAGGGAAACGTGCTTCGAAACACGCCTCCAAGTGGTGCCCAAGCGCCTCCCTCGTGACCTTGGCAAGGTCGGCGGCCCTCCAGAGGAGAGCCCCCGAGCCTTCCTAAGGAGGGCGCCGGGCGCGCTTCCCTATGCGATGGAAGGAGATTCCCCATGGGCTGGCGCGGGCCCTGAGGGGCCTACCTCCTGAGGGGCCGGGCCGGACGATGTCTTCTTCTTCTTGGGGGCGGCCTCGGGAAGCCTCCTGCTTCCACGATCCGGGTCTTCCAGTGATGCGGCCTGAAAGGCTCGTTCCAGGGAGCATACCGCGTCTCTCTCTTCACAGGGCACTGTGATGACTCCGCCACTTCTTGGCATCTTGATGATGTTGTAGCCGTGTTGGGTTACGGCCATGAACTTGGCCAGCGCTGGGTACCCGAGGATGGCGTTGTATGGAAGGCGAATGTAGGCGACGTCGAAGTCGATGAGCTCGGTGCGGTAGTTGTCGCGTGCCCTGAAGGTGACTGGGAGGCGGACCTGCCCAATCGGGACCGTGGAGCCGTCGATGACTCCGGAGAAAGGCTTGGTTGGCTGAAGCTGATTGTAGGGCACTTGAAGATTGTTGAATGTTTCCACAGACAGGACGTTGAGCCTTGCCCCGCCATCGATGAGGGTCCTGGTGACTAGCACGTTGCTGATGATTGGGGAACAAAGCATTGGGAGGACTCCGGCTGTGGCCGCGCACTTGAGCTGATCCACTGAGCTGAACGTGATGGTGCACGCCGACCATCTGGGAGGGCACGTGGCCTCGAGCTTGGGGAGGAATGCATTTACTTCGCGGGCGAACTGCTTGAAGATGCGTTGAGAGGCTGGGGCTTGAGCTCTGCCCAGGATGCAGGCGATCGCACGTGGTTCCTGGAAGCCCCCAGCCCCCTCGTCCTGATGACGGTCCTCATTTCTCCTTGGCTACGGCGGCAGCGGAGGGAGGCCTGCGTTGCCTTGCGGGCGATCCTCGCGAGGCTGATCCCTCCAGGCTCCCTCGCGAGGCGCGTCCTGCCAGCGATCCTCGCGAGGTTGGTCGCGCCACCCTTGGCGAGGGCCGCGGTCTTCCCAGCGTCCTGCGTTTCTTCCTCCTCCTCGACCGTAGCCCTGGTCGCTGTGGTCGGGACGTCAGCCGACCCTTCCTTCACGCACGGCTCGGAGCTCTTGGCATTCATATGTGTTGTGAGTGTGGAGGTCGTGGTACACGCAGTACTGTCACATCCCCAGTTCAGGCCTTGCTTGTTTTTGCTTTAGCATCCATGCATCATGTTTAAATTTTATGAAACTTGAAATGGGGGCTGATAAACCCTAGCAGCTAATGAATTCAACTAGGGTCAAAATAAAATATTTTTCAATAAACCCAAGATGCCCTCTAGAAATGTTCATGATTTCTGGTAAAGGTGAAAACCTCTGCCAAAAATGATGCACATATTTTTAGGCCATTCTAGATTTTTGAATTAAATCATATGGTATTTGCATTTGGGCATTTAATTGCTAAATAATATTTTAAATGCTCAAATAATCACAAACTGAAATGTTTGCTGTTGGAAATATTCCAAACAGTGGCCATGAGCTCTTTGGTGATTTTTGAGTGTGCCTAAGCATTTTTAATAAAGCCCTGAAGTTACAGAAATAATAGAAAACATGAATTAATAAAAAGAAAGGAACTTACCTCGCAAGGCCCACCTGGCCTGGCACTGTAGCAGCCCAGCTGGGCAAAGCCAGCCCATCCCACCTGTTCCCTCCCCTGTCGTCTTCCTCGTGACAGAAGGACGCCGGGCGTGTACCCCGTGCGCGGCGCCACGCGCCCCGGCCACCTCCTGCTTGCCGCTCCCCCCTCGACGCTCTGGACGCCCTAGACGACGCCACGCACCCCCTGGACCGCTCTCACTCTCCCCATGCTCATCCCCTCCTCTGGCTCCCTCCCCCTCTCTTCCCCGAGCGCCACTGTCACCGCCAACCAGCGCTCGCACGGCCACGACCATCCCCGAGCCGCCCCGAGCTATCCCCGAGCTCCGCCACCTCGTTCCCTACCTCCTCACCGAGCCACGTGACCGGAAGGGTCCCGAAGCGCCGCCCCCGACGCTTTTCCCCTCCTCGACCGCCGGAGATCCGCCTCGCCGCCCCGCTCAGCTCCGGCCTCCCCGAGCCTGCTTCCACGCCTGCTGCAACCTTTGTGAGCTATTGCTCCTTCTCCCCCTCCCCATTTTCTTGGTTGCACGCCGTAGCTGCCACTTCGTCGACGACCGAAACCCGCCGCCGCCGTGCTCGCCGCCATGCTCACCACCGACGATGCTCCGGTGACCATTAGGTCCCGAGCACAAGTCCATCCTGATTGCTACATCGCGTAGACGGTTTAGGTTCCGCGCACACATCGCCTAGGCCACTGCAGCAGCATTTCCGTGCACACCCGAACGACGGCCGCCGCTGTCGAGCTCGCCGCCGTCAGCTCCGGCCACCACACACCCATCTACCACCCCCATCCGATGCGCGCTGGCAAGAGCTCTCCAACAAGCCTAGCCGCGCATCGAACGGGGCACCACAGCCCAATCCCGAGCACCTCCGCCGCGTTTGATCCCGCCGGCGGCTAAACGCCGGTGGGTTTGACCCACTTTGACCACGGCGGGACCCCCCCTGTGTCCATGACATGTGGGGCCGGCCTTTGACTAATTAGTGTAGGGTTATAATTAGTGCTAATTGCCCCTATTTAGTTTAGGTGTTAGTTAGTTAGTGCTAATTAACTTAGTTAATAAGTTGTCTCACTGACAAGTGGGCCAGGCCCTAACTAACCTAGATTAGTGCTAACTTAACACTAACTAACCATGTTAGTTAGTTGTTACACTGACATGTGGGTCCCAGCCGTCAGGTTTGACCTGGGCTGGCGCCTTTGACCTGCTGACGTCACCCCGACGTCATGCTGACGCAGATAACCTTTTCAGGATTTATTTAATTTAGGAAATTCCAAAAAAAGGCTTAAACTTGTAAAAATCATCGAAATTCAACCGTAGCTCCAAATAAAATAATTTATATATGAAAAATGATCAGAAAAATCCAACCTATCCATCTATACTGTTTTCATGCATGTTAGAACAACTTATAGCTGCTGTTTAGCACAAATCATATAAATGGCATGTAATAAATCACATATGGAGTTTGAATTTGAATCTTTGATTCAAACCAACTTCATTTAATCTGATTTTAGTTGCATCAGCTCAAATCATAAGCATATTGCCATGTCATGAGCATGCATCATATTGTGCAATGCATTGATTGTGTTTCCTTCTGTGTTGCCGGTATTTGTCCCCTCTCGTTAGACGTAATACCGACGACGAACTATCAATGACACCGATGAAGAGCTATATTATCTTCAGAAGTGCCGGGCAAGCAAAACCCCCTTGTTCATTCCGATAAAATCCCACTCTCTCGCTCCTGCTCTCTTTTACTGCATTAGGACAACAACGACATATTTGTTACTTGCTGCGGTAGCTGAACCCCTTTATCCTCTGCATGACCTGTCATTGCCACAGTAAATAGATGAAACCCACTAGCATGAGTAGGAGTTGTTTGAGCCCTGATGTGCCTACTCATTCATGCTTGTTTGTCATGCCTGCTACTGCTTAGAGTTGAGTCAGGTCTGATTCATCGGGGATGAATTGGAGGTGTGTGAACATGTCCTACTGTTGAGAGCTAAGTGTGTGAACACGATTTGGTAAAGGTAGCGGTGAGAGGCCATGTAGGAGTACATGGTGGGTTGTCTCATTGCAGCCGTCCTCAGGAACTGAGTTCTGTGTTTGTGATCCATGAACAGCTACTACCACGCATTGGAATGCTTAAGTGCCCCTCTCGACTTATTAATCAACTTGATCTCTGTCCAGGAGTTGCAACTAGTTTCTGGTGTTTGTAGGTAGTGTTAGTAGTCTACCAAGTGGCACCCGGTACAGGTGGGCTTGGGACAGACTAGGCACAGTGGCACGGTGTACCAAGTAGCACCCGGATGGTGGGCTTGGGAACCCTGCACACATCGTTTGGGGCCGTGAGCGACACCCCGGCCGGATCTCCTTGCGGATGGAACCCGAATAGGCGATAAACCTGGACGAGAGACTTGTGTGGTTAGTCAGGTCGTGGCCGACACCCTCGCTGGGCTTCCGCTTGAAGGTTGCCGAGTACATGTCGTGTAAACGGCGGTAAGTGGTGAGAGCGTGTGTGAAGAAGTACACCCCTGCAGGGTTAATATGATCTATTCGAATAGCCGTGTCCGCGGTAAAGGACTTCTGGGTTGCCTGTACAGTTCATGGACAAGTGAAAGTGGATACTCTAAAATACGCAAGATAAGCGTGAGTGCTATGGATGGCGTTCTCGTAGGGAGACGGAAGCGGATCCATACTAGTGTATTGATATGGTGAATATGTGGACTCGTGTGCGCCACCTCAAAAGAGTTACTTGCAGTCGTAGTTCAGGATAGCCACCGAGTCAAACCTGGCTTGCTGCAGTTAAACCCCACCATCCCCTTTGTTGATAATGATGCATATGTAGTTAGATCTGATGTAAGTCTTGCTGGGTACATTTGTACTCATGTTGCTTAATTTATGTTTTTGCAGAGAGACTTCAGTCTCGCTAGTAGTTCCACGTGGACTTCGACGTTTAGCTTGTTACCTCAGCTACGATCTTGTGCCCTCGGCAGGATCTGGTAGATAGTCAGGCTTCTCAGCCTTTTTCATTTGTAGATGTCTGTACTCAGACATGTTAAGCTTCCGCATGTGCTTTGACTTGTATGCTCTGATTGTTGGGTCATGAGACCCATGTTTGTAATATCTCGCTCCTCGGAGCCTATTGAATAAAATACTTGAGTTGTAGAGTCATGTTGTGATGCCATGTTGTATTTGCACATATCGAGCATATTGTGTGTATGTTATTGAAATGCTTGGTATGTGTGGGATCTGACTATCTAGTTGTTTATCCTTAGTAGCCTCTCTTACCGGGAAATGTCTCCTAGTGTTTCCACTGAGCCATGGTAGCTTGCTACTGCTCCGAACACTTAGGCTGGCCGGCATGTGTCCTTCTTCGTTCCTGTGTCTGTCCCCTCGGGGAAATGTCACGCGATGAATTCCGGAGTCCTGTTAGCCCGCTACAGCCCGGTTCACCGGAGTCCTGCTAGCCCAGTGCTACAGCCTGGATTCACTCGCTGATGACCGACACGTTCGTTGTTGGGTCATGTATGCCTGTCCCTGTAAGTTAGTGCCACTTTGGGTTCACGACTAGCCATGTCAGCCCGGGTTCTTTGTCATATGGATGCTAGCGGCACTATCATATACGTGAGCCAAAAGGCGCAAACGGTCCGGGCCAGGTAAGGTGGCACCCGTGGGAATACCGTGCGTGAGGCCGCAAAGTGATATGATGTGTTACATGCTAGACCGGTGTGATTTAGGATCGGGGTCCTGACAGCTTTGGTATCAGAGCTTGACTGCCTGTAGGATTACCAAGCCAAACTGGTCGAAGTTGAGTCTAGAAATTCTTTAGTTATATAAGTGAATTGATTGTGGGATGGAACGTAAGGCTCTTTTTACTCCTTATACCTTATGCCTTCTGATCCGAGTCATCCTATCTTTCCTACGGGGTTAAGGAACTAGGCTATCTCTTCTTTCTATTAGGATCACATGTTACTAATTCGTAGACTTGTAAGATTGTTGGATTTAAGCCCAGTTCAGTTTCTAATACCCCTGTGTGTTCATAGTTGGTCTCGGAACCTTGTTATTGTGCTTCTGAGTGGTTATGCCACCATTTTGCGTGATGTCTCAGAATTTTTTTTGAGCATTTACATCCGTTATGCTGTCCGAGTCATCCCAGGTTTCTAAATAGTCTGATGCATTTGCAAATCCCTTCTTCCCATTCCCGATGTTCTTTGGGCCTGGTTAACCACACAACAGTGAGTTGAGGTACTCTATTGCCTCAACGTATATGTTGGAGCTATTATTATGACCCTAGGTGTCTATAGTATCACCTAGTAACTTAGCCATGTTTTGTGTTCCCAGTGTGATGATTCTGGCCATCATTCTCGAAAGCATCCCGTGATGCCACTTAGTTAGTAGGCATTCTATTCCTGGGTTCTTGACCCAAGATCCACCCTACTTACTTCATGTTGATAGTGTTTGCTCGTCCCTTTAGGTTATTAGTAACCTTTGTGATAGTCCTCGAAGTTCGTGGTATTTCCTTCTTCCAAATACTATGAACCACTTTATGGCAGAAGTTTGTTGGATCAAAAGATCACAACAGGAGTGCCCTCTATGAGTTCTCCATTCTATATTGCGACTCTGCCAGTTCTACTTTTCTGCATGGGTTATCCAGAAGAAACTTGTTGAACTTGTTTCGACAAACTAACCTATGCATCCACAACTCAGAAAGTTATATGTTCCTTGAGTTGTTCTCTTTAGCTGTGTTCTGACCCCATCTATCATTTGATAGTCAAGGGTATGCATGCATTCGTTCATCGATGCCTATTACCCCTGTGGTTCGTTAAGCCATTCTATCCGGAATGACTTGGAGAAACAAACTCTAATACCTTATCCATTTCCAGGATTGGGTCAAAGCAGTTGTACTCTGCAGATCAAGTTGCTAATCCAACATTTGTTCTATTCTACATTGGAGTATTACCATCTTTATATCAAGAATATCATGGGAAGTGCACACCATCCTATGAACTCTTGATACAGTGATACTCTCTCCATCATTATTCATTTCTCGGTTCCCGTGTTGTTGCAACCGGAATGTCGACAAGTGAATCGTGATGTGTGAAATCAATACTCCCAGCAACCTTGTTGCTTGGTAGTTAATGGCCAATAATTTCATTCTTAGCGTGTTGGATCTCGAATAGTCATTCTAAGATAGATTGTGCTACCTAG
Organism: Triticum aestivum; assembly: GCF_018294505.1. Classification (NCBI taxonomy): domain Eukaryota; kingdom Viridiplantae; phylum Streptophyta; class Magnoliopsida; order Poales; family Poaceae; genus Triticum; species Triticum aestivum. Next base: position 256,746,418 of record NC_057807.1, read on the forward strand.
TCCTTATTTCCGGGTGCACTCTTCGATCAATGAGTTGGGATCGTATCGGTCCCTCGCTCTTTTGATCATCTCGTCTTGCCCTGAAAAGCAAGATTGTTCTCGAGCTTAATAGCATATCAGTGGTTCGTGATTTTTCGATTATCTTCTCGGAAGTATCATCAGGTTGTCACTTGACCGCTATGTTGAGCTCATGACCAAGTTGGTTTTCGTAACCACCCTTTCTCCAAGAATCTGTGTTGGATACCCTGAGCTAGTTGGATAAGCTAAACAACAACTTGGAGAGTTGGAAGATAAAAACTTGTCCGACTCAGTTCATTTTAAGGGATATCTTTTGTGTGTGTGTTGAAGAAAGATGATATCTTCATCAGTTGGTCCTCGTGATCAGTTGTTGGATCTATTATCTTGTCCAACCTTTGATTTGGGTATGGGCTATCCTCAAATCAAGTCAGAACCAACGATGCTCGTAATGTTGTCTTATTCGTGGTTGAACCCTCGAGCATACACCATTACATCTTTTGGTCTGACCAATGCTATCACTTGTTCACATAATTATGGAACTCCATCTTCATGGAAACCTGGATGAATTGTTGTTGAGCCCATCAGCAACATTTTTATCTTCTCCATGATTTTGTTGAGCATTAAGCTAGTGTTGGAAACATTTGAAAGCATTTCTTCATGCTAGCCCATGAAGCATATGTTCGGATGTAAGAAGTGACTTCCTCCAGTTCATGTGCATTTGATGCAAGTTGCCGTCGTGAATTCGAGAAAGTCAATGTTGCTTCCTCTGGAATCATCCCAAATCGGTCATGCATACGTGCGAAGCATTCTGTGGTTAGGAGACATGCAACCTTCATCCCATATGTATTCCCTAGCACCCCAAGCCACTGATTGATTTGCTCAAGGAAAAGGAATTGGTTGTGTTAATTCTAGATCATGCACAAGACTCCGATATCCTCGATGATGGTTCCCAACCAGAACTCGGTAGTGTTTTGTTGTAAGACTACCATGTGGTCATGCTTGTCTGGGACAACATGTTCACATGTGTGTAGCAGAACCAGCTCGTGTTTTGGAGCTTACTACCGTAGATCATTCCCCGAGAATTTCGCAATGCCGTCTCGTCGATTTGTGTTGCAAGCTTTTGTTTTTCCTTCTAGACTTGATGAGTCTGGAATATTCTGACACCAACCAGATCTGAATCTCAGGCAGATATGATGGTTGGAACATTTTCCCAAGAACTATAATATTGGTCCCTCGATAAATGGTAAAGTGGATGTCGTGGCCAACACACCCAGCCGGAAGACCTATTATTGTAGTATCTTGTTTGAGGAAGTTGGCCACCTCCCCATAAGGATTTTGTAGGATCTACTCCATAGTTGTTCCTTATGGATTTTTGTGTTCCCGAAGTCCGATCTTTTACTTGATGTTCTAGTTACCAAACCATTTCAATGAATGGGATACGCTAGCACATCAAGGAGAACATTAGAAGCGGAGTGCTAAATGTCTCTCGATCGATCATCCAGATTTTATTCCCTTGGCCCTGCTAAGGTGAAATCTGAGAAGTTGTTATCTTCCTATGCATCTGCATCGTCCATCACTATCCATTATGGTAGTATGTTGTGTTGCCAGGATCCTTGACACGGATGTTGGTAAAACCTTGATGAATATGGAAATGCTCAAGTTCTTGAGAGCACGCGCAAGCGCTAGGTGTTATCATCGGCACTAATTGTGATTGCTCTCAGTTTCCTCGATTATGCTATAACTTTTCAAACAGTGGACTCATTCTCTACTGTTGAGCTTCTCCCGAGTTACTAAAATCATCCCTTGTGTTGTTTTCAACAAGGTAATCCACATCATCCATTCTAATCCGGGTATGCCATTCTACCGAACTCCTCCAAATGATCGATTGTGATTTGCCTTAAGCTGGTATAAAGAGTTTCAATGATCTCTGAATCAAAGGTAATTCTTTTTGCCACTTAAGGGATGATTCCACGAGTCACCTCCTCTAAGATGTCTCGTTAAGGTATCATGGCAACTCAACTCCTCGCTACGTTGACAACCGTTCACCACCTTCTTAAGCGCGAAATTGTTGCCTACCTAGTGAACCCTTGTCATCTGTTCGACTCCATCCATCTAGATGTATGCCTCGTGTCTCAGCTCGGGGATGCTGCTATGTCTCATCCCATGAGTTGACCCTGAGTTGTTCGGTCTTCAAGAAGATCAATTCTTCTACAGTTTTCCTTTCCTCTTCTTGTCTTGATAGTTGGAGTTCTCAGAGGAAGACATCGAGACAATGATGGTGATCGAATCAATGTTCTTATGAAGGGCAACCTGGATCGTGAAGATTGTGTTAGGTTGCGTTCCCCTTCGTCTTACCCTATGCTTGAATCTCGGGTCGAGATTCTTGTTTAGTGGGGGTGAGTTGTCACATCCACAGTTCAGGCCTTGCTTGTTTTTGATTTAGCATCCATGCATCATGTTTAAATTTTATGAAACTTGAAATGGGGGCTGATAAACCCCAGCAGCTAATGAATTCAACTAGGGTCAAAATAAAATCTTTTTCAATAAACCCAAAATGCCCTCTGGAAATGTTCATGATTTCTGGTAAAGGTGAAAACCTCTGCCAAAAATGATGCACATATTTTTAGGCCATTCTGGATTTTTGAATTAAATCATATGGTATTTTCATTTGGGCATTTAATTGCTAAATAATATTTTAAATGCTCAAATAATCACAAACTGAAATGTTTGCTGTTGGAAATATTCCAAACAGTGGCCATGAGCAGTTTGGTGATTTTTGAGTGTGCCTAAGCATTTTTAATAAACCCCTGAAGTTACAGAAATAATAGAAAACATGAATTAATAAAAAGAAAGGAACTTACCTCACAAGGCCCACCTGACCTGGCACTGTAGCAGCCCAGCTGGGCAAAGCCAGCCCAGCCCACCTGTTGCCTCCCCTGTCGTCTTCCTCGTGACAGAAGGACGCCGGGCATGTGCCCCGTGTGCGGCGCCACGCGCCCCGGCCACCTCCTGCTTGCCGCTCCCCCTCGACACTCTGGACGCCCTAGACGACGCCACGCACCCCCCTGGACCGCTCTCACTCTCCCCATGCTCATCCCCTCCTCTGGCTCCCTCCCCCTCTCTTCCCCGAGCGCCGCTGTCGCTGCCAACCAGCGCTCGCGCGGCCACAGCCATCCCCGAGCCGCCCCGAGCTATCCCCGAGCTCCGCCACCTCGTTCCCTACCTCCTCACCGAGCCACGCGACCGGAAGGGCCCCGAAGCGCCTCCCCCGACGCTTTTCCCCTCCTCGACCGCCGGAGATCCGCCTCGCCGCCCCACTCAGCTCCAGCCTCCCCGAGCCTGCTTCGACGCCTGCTGCAACCTCTATGAGATGCTGCTCCTTCTCCCCCTCCCCATTTTCTCGGTTGCACGCCGTAGCTGCCGCTTCGTCGACGACCGAAACCCGCCGCCGCCGTGCTCGCCGCCGAGGATGCTCCGGTGACCATTAGGTCCCGAGCGCACGTCCATCCTGATTGCCACATCACGTAGACGATTTAGGTTCCGCGCACACATCGCCTAGGCCACTGCAGCCGCGTTTCCGTGCACACCCGAACGACGGCCGCCGCTAACGAGCTCGTCGCCGTCAGCTCCGGCCACCACACACCCATCTACCACCCCCATCCGATGCACGCTGGCAAGAGCTCTCCAACGAGCCAAACCGCGCATCGAACGGGGCACCACAACCCAATCCCGAGCACCTCCACCGCGTTTGATCCTGCCGGCGGCTAAACGCCGGTGGGTTTGACCCACTTTGACCACGGCGGGACCCCCCCCTGTGTCCATGACATGTGGGGCCGGCCTTTGACTGATTAGTGTAGGGTTATAATTAGTGCTAATTGCCCCTGTTTAGTTTAGGTGTTACTTAGTTAGCGCTAATTAACTTAGTTAATTAGTTGTCTCACTGACAAGTGGGCCAGGCCCTAACTAACCTAGATTAGTGCTAACTTAACACTAACTAACCCTGTTAGTTAGTTGTTACACTGACATGTGGGTCCCAGCTGTCAGGTTTGACCTGGGCTGGCGCCTTTGACCTGCTGATGTCACCCCGACGTCATGCTGACGCAGATAACCTTTTCTGGATTTATTTAATTCAGGAAATTCCAGAAAAGGCTTAAACTTGTAAAAAGCATAGAAATTCAACCGTAGCTCCAAATAAAATAATTTATATATGAAAAATGATCAGAAAAATCCAATCTATCCATCTGTATTGTTTTCATGCATGTTATAACAACTTATAGCTGCTGTTTAGCACAAATCATATAAATGGCATGTAATAAATCATATATGGAGTTTGAATTTGAATCTTTTATTCAAACCAACTTCATTTAATCTGGTTTTAGTTGCATCAGCTCAAATCATAAGCATATTGCCATGTCATGAGCATGCATCATATTGTGCATTGCATTGATTGTGTTTCCTTCTGTGTTGCCGGTATTTATCCCCTCTCGTTAGACGTGATACCGACGACGAGATCGATGACACCGATGAAGAGCTATATTATTTTCAGAAGTGCCAGGCAAGCAAAACCCCCTTGTTCATTCCGATAAAATCCCACTCTCTCGCTCTTGCTCTCTTTTACTGCATTAGGACAACAACGACATATTTGTTACTTGATGCAGTAGTTGAACCCCTTTATCCTCTGCATGACCTGTCATTGCCACAGTAAATAGATGAAACCCACTAGCATGAGTAGGAGTTGTTTGAGCCCTGTTGTGCCTACTCATTCATGCTTGTTTGTCATGCCTGCTACTGCTTAGAGTTGAGTCAGGTCTGATTCATCGGGGATGAATTAGAGTGTGGTGAACATGTCCTACTGTTGAGAGCTAAGTGTGTGAACACGATTTGGTAAAGGTAGCGGTGAGAGGCCATGTAGGAGTACATGGTGGGTTGTCTCATTGCAACCGTCCTCAGGAACTGAGTTCTGTGTTTGTGATCCATGACAAGCTACTACCACGCATTGGAATGCAGTGCCCCTCTCGACTTATTAATCAACTTGATCTCTGTCCAGGCGTTGCAACTAGTTTCTGGTGTTTGTAGGTAGTGTTAGTAGTCTACCAAGTGGCACCCAGTACAGGTGGGCTTGGGACAGACTAGGCACAGTGGCCCGGTGTACCAAGTAGCACCCGGATGGTGGGCTTGGGAACCCTGCACACATCGTTTGGGGCCGTGAGCGACACCCCGGACGGATCTCCTTGCGGATGGAACCCGAATAGGCGATAAACCTGGACGAGAGACTTGTGTGGTTAGTCAGGTCGTGGCCGACACCCTCGCTGGGCTTTCACTTGAAGGTTGCCGAGTACATGTCGTGTAATCGGCGGTAAGTGGTGAGAGCGTGTGTGAAGAAGTACACCCCTGCAGGGTTAATATGATCTATTCGAATAGCCGTGTCCGCGGTAAAGGACTTCTGGGTTGCCTCTATAGTTCATAGACAAGTGAAAGTGGATACTTTAAAATGCGCAAGATAAGCGTGAGTGCTATGGATGGCGTTCTTGTAGGGATACGAGAGCGGATCCATAGTGGTGTATTGATATGGTGAATATGTGGACTCGTGTGCGCCACCTCAAAGATTTACTTGCAGTCGTAGTTCAGGATAGCCACCGAGTCAAAGCTGGCTTGCTGCAGTCAAACCCCACCATCCCCTTGTTGATAATGATGCATATGTAGTTAGATCTGATGTAAGTCTTGCTGGGTACATTTGTACTCACGTTGCTTAATTTATGTTTTTGCAGAGATTTCAGTCTCGCTAGTAGTTCCACGTGGACTTCGACGTTTAGCTTGTTACCTCAGCTACGATCTTGTGCCCTCAGCAGGATCTGGTAGATAGACAGGCTTTTCAGCCTTTTTCATTTGTAGATGTCTGTACTCAGACATGTTAAGCTTCCGCATGTGCTTTGACTTGTATGCTCTGATTGTTGGATCATGAGACCCATGTTTGTAATATCTCGCTCCTTGGAGCCTATTGAATAAAATACTTGAGTTGTAGAGTCATGTTGTGATGCCATGTTGTATTTGCACATATCGAGCATATTGTGTGTATGTTATTGAAATGCTTGGTATGCGTGGGATCTGACTATCTAGTTGTTTATCCCTAGTAGCCTCTCTTACCGGGAAATGTCTCTTAGTGTTTCCACTGAGCCATGGTAGCTTGCTACTGCTCCGGAACACTTAGGCCGGCCGGCATGTGTCCTTCTTTGTTCCTGTGTCTGTCCCCTCGGGGAAATGTCACGTGATGAATTCCGGAGTCCTGTTAGCCCGCTATAGCCCGGTTCACCGGAGTCCTGCTAGCCCAGTGCTACAGCGTGGATTCACTCGCTGATGACCGACATGTTCGTTGTTGGGTCATGTATGCCTGTCCCTGTAAGTTAGTGCCACTTTGGGTTCAGGACTAGCCATGTCAGCCTGGGTTCTTTGTCATATGGATGCTAGCGGCACTATCATATACGTGAGCCAAAAGGCGCAAACGGTCCCGGGCCAGGTAAGGTGGCACCCGTGGGAATACCGTGCGTGAGGCCGCAAAGTGATATGATGTGTTACATGCTAGATCGGTGTGATTTAGGATCGGGGTCCTAACAAGTACCGACTGCCCTTGGAAGATTCAGGCTGATCTCTGCCCCGCTTGGTGTCTGGTTCTATCGCGAGCACGGCAGCCCCCTTGCGCTTCACGTCCTTGGCCTTGGGCTTCTTCTCTTCTGTGTCTGCGGCAGGCAGCTCGAGGAGGGAGAGACGCCCTTCCTCAGCCCTGGCGCACTTGGTCGCCAAGTTGAACAGCTCCAAGGAAGTGCAGAGATCTTCATGCATCACCAGCTCCTCCTTCATCTTGACGTCGCACACACCGTCGGAGAAGGCTGAGATGATGGCCTCCTCAGTTACCTTGGGAATCTTGAGGCGCGCATTGTTGAAGCACTGGATGTACTTCTGCAGGGTTTCCCCTGGTTGCTGCTTGATACAGCGCATGTCGCTCACGGCTGGTGGCCGGTCGCGAGTACCCTGGAAGTTGGCGATGAAGCGGGTGCGCATCTCCTCCCAGGAGGAGATCGTGCCTGGAGCCAGGTTCAGGAGCCAGGTGCGGGCCCCGTCCTTGAGCGCCATGTGGAACCAGTTCGCCATGACCTTCTCGTCTCCGTTGGCAACTTCGATGCCCAGCTCGTAGAGCTGGAGGAACTCAGCAGGGTCAGCCGTACCGTTGTAACGAGGAGGCAGGTCTGGCTTGAACTTGCCGGGCCACGTGACGCTGCACAGCTCGGCGGTGAAGGCGCGGCAGCCCGCTGTGGCCACGGGAGGCCTTCAGTGACGAACAGCTTGGTCCTACGGGTCCCCATGCGCTGCAGCTGGGAGTAGCGCGGGGTCTTGACGTGCTGGAGCAGGAGCGTGTTCGCGACGAGCCGGAGCAGGGAGCGCTCAGGTAGCTTCTCGAGGGCGAGGGACTTCTTGGCAGCTCTGCTCTTGCCGCGTTGGCGCCTGGCGGAGCGGGTTCCTCCCAGGGGCGACGCGCCTTGGGGCTAGAGAGCCTTCTTGAGGGGGAGGCGGGTGAGGCACCCCGGAGCTTCATTGCTCGCGCAGGGCGGGGCGCGGTGCAGCGAGAAGGGCGGCGCGGGGGAGCCCCCAGCGGCGCGGACGAGCTCGGCGACTCGGTCGAGCCACTCTTCATAGACGTGTTGATTGGGCGGTAGCGCAGGAGCTCGTTTGCCGCGATGAGCGCAGCTCGAGCCTCCATGGCCGCGCGGGGCGCGCGGGACGAAGAACTAGCTGGGGTGAGCGAGGGCATAGCAGTGCGGCCGTCTTGCCTCATGGATGGATGCTGGGACGATGCTTGCTGCTCGTTCCCTGCTGGGCCGGTGGCGGCGTTGACGGCATGCGACAGGGAATGGCGGGGGTGGCCGCCAACGGGGGCTGTCTGGGCGATGCGGGATGCGAGAGCGGCTCGGCGCTCGGCGCGAGCCCGATGAGCGTCAGACATGGATGCGACGGTCGGAGAAGAACAGGGCGACGGAAGACGAATTCCAGCGCACCCCTACCTGGCGCGCCAAATGTCGGATTTCGGGTTCCGGCAGACCCTTGAGGTTCGAACACTGGGGTGTGCGCGGAGATTTCGCCCTCTACCTACCTGTTCCTCGCCGGCTCGCTGAGATCTAAACTACGAAAGGAACAACACAAGAGACACAGAGTTTATACTGGTTTAGGCCACCATTGTGGTGTAATACCCTACTCCAGTGTGTGGTGTGGTGGATTGCCTCTTGGGCTGATGATGAACAATACAAGGAAGAACAACCTCGCGAGGGTCTGCTCTTGGCTGGGACGATGAACTGCTAGGAGGAGTTCAGCCGCCCTTCTCTCTCTCTCTCTCTCTTGCTTGATTTAGGTGTCCCTAGGTGCCTCTCTCGATGCCTCTACCTTATGGTGGCTAGTCCTATTTATAGGCAAAGGCCCTGGGCCTCTTCCCAAATATTGAGCGGGAAGGGCGCCAACAATTGGCCATTTTGAAGGGGAACAGCGGTTACACTTATCCTGACTAAAGTTGGTCCTCGCCTGTCAAAGGCTCTGGTGATGACGCCTGCTTGGGCTCCACAATGACTTCCTCCTTGCCGTTGGGCTGGTCTTGGTCTTGTTGCACCGAAATGGATGCCTTTGCTTGATGCTCTCGCCTTTGCTTGCTCCCTTTGCACCAAAGAGGAAAGGAGGACACTACGTGGGCTGGCGCCCGACTGGCGCCCTTGGTCGTCATGGCTTGCGTCATGGGCACCTCGCGAGGTACCCCGCCTTGAACTCTCTGCCTCCTCGTGAGTCAGCCTGATGAGGCCGTGCCTGAGGAAGCTCCTGGTCGTCCGCCCCGCGAGGCTTGGCCCCTCGCGAGGGTCTTGAGCTTGTGTTGATGAAGGTGGGCCGTGCTGGGCCCCCTTTGCCACGCCGCAGGCCGCAGGCAGGCAAGTCTGGGGACCCCCGTTCCCAGAACACCGACAGACTTCACTGCTGGCATTATAATAACAGCAAAAGAGTGGCAATATGAGCATGGGAGGCCCATTCGGACAGTGGGTGCACCAGTACGATGTACCTCCACGGACGCATAGAGGGGTGAGGGAGGTATGGTTGCCTAGAGCAACAAATATCCAGGCAGCATATGTGGATTACGTCCCATTTTTGTTCTCTTTAGCAACCGTTTTCTTATGTGAGGACAACAAACCGATCGACCTGGTCATCTCTATTGCGTTGTCATGCCTTTCTACCCTTTTTCACTCCTTTTCAACCAAGAGACACGAGACTCGTTCCTTAGCTACTGATTTTCCCCTTTTCAACCTAGATGCGGGTTCCATGCCTAGTCTCTTGGACAGTACAGTATCCCTTCCTTTCCTTATTCGACCCACACATGGATTAGTCTGTATGAAGTAAGATTTCCTTTAATAGTGCAAATTAAGGTTTTCGTCTGCGTGACCAGCAGAGCAGAGGATAGCAAATTGGGAAGATGGTGGAGTGGAAAAAGATCCACATGCAACAACGTGGCAGATGGGGCAATAGAACAAGGGTATGGTTCAAAAAGAGGTAGCATACCTGAGGGTCGGTGGGAAGTGGCTTCGCTCACGGTCGTCATCCTCCGCACACAATACGACAGCGAGCTTGGGGATGGAGGCCATCCCACGCGGGCGCTAGTTCTGAGAGGACGACCTTGTCGTCAGTGCGTGACCTCGCTCGCCGACGACGAGTGCGTCAATGCTACAAGTGAGGAGGGAGAGAGAGGGCATCTTCCCCGATGGATCTGTGACCACCGGTGAGGAGGGAGAGAGAGGCCATCTTTTTTAGATCTGGAGAGAGGGTGATAGTGTGAGAAGCAAGTGGGCAGCCCTTAGCAAGAAAGCGCTGAAGCTCCGGTCTATATATCTTTTTTATACTACTAGTACTAGAGGTGGAGTAGGGTGGCATGGGCCAGAACAAGCATTCACGTCTAGGAGTAAGACACATGCCACCAGCATGACTTCCATCTTACACCATATTTCTTGGAGTCCGTGCTACAGCTATCTCTTCAACCTCCTCGTTTCTCGGACTGCGCTTCGATGCATTTAAGGCACCTTCCTTTGGGTCTATAACAGGTGGGCCAGACACCTGTTACGCCCACCTAACATTGGACCAAAGGCAGGTGCCTTAAGACACCGAAGCAGCGTCCTCGTTTCTCTAACTCAGCCATCGCGCGGCGGGCGACGTGGGGGTTTGCCGATAGTCGGTTTCCTCAATTGTGGTCCCACTTGTAAGGCCAACTCCAACGTATGACCCCAAACGGACCTCCGTTTTACCCGGATTCTCTCCATTTGGGTAGGGCCGGGGAACCTCTTCGTGTATCATGGCAACCGTCCACCGACTCTTCGCCTTTCCCTCTTGATTTGGAACTACTATCGCACGCACTTCCTCCATCCTGCATTTGCCTTCACCCTTCCTTCTGCCATTGTTCGATCGTCTTCTGCATGGAGGAAACAGGCCGGAAACGAACCCGTTATTCTTGCCCCGATCTAAAAGATGACGTGGTGGAGGAACTCATTTATCGCTGCGACATCATCACCTCGGCTAGCATGGCAGGTTTGTTCAAGACTGTTCTCGACTCAACTAATAACATCATTACAAAGCACCCAAGGGTCCAGGAGCGGTTTGATCTCCCCTATCCTCTTCACCGTGACCCTGCTGACTGGCGCGTGGACAACGGAGGCCTCGCCTTGTGCAAGTTGATGCCGCTTGATAATGATACGTGTGATGTTAAGATGCCATCGCTTGAGGGTAAGGCTTGGGCAGGCGCAAATGGATATTGGGTACAACTACGAGTGGGAAGTTGTGAATGTGTACACTCGTCACCGGATTCCACTTCCAAAAATCTCAGACTGCCCAGAGATTGAGCACACCGGTATTCTACGTACGTTCAACTACGATCATGGTGACTGCCGTCTATGGAAGATAGCAATTTCTCGAGTTCCTGACCTCTCATGGGATTACACGGACTATGAAATTGTTGCTATCTTCGACAAGCTTGTTGTCTTCCTTACTTCCACGCCTCGATGGATGTTGCTCAAAAATCAGTTTATATACACGGATGATCAGTACTTTGATGCAGTTCAATACGAGGGTCTTGTGTTTGCTGCCACCACTTGTGGCACTGTTTTTGCATGGAATCCTTATGCTTTCGGTACATTTGTCTTCCACTGTAATTATAATTGTTTCATCCACATGCATGCGGGTTAGCTAGTTTCCCTTTACTAATTAACCTTCTTGTGTTTCCAAGGTCCTGTGACCATTCCACCACCTATATTTGAAAAAAATTATAACCAAGGGGGAGATGACGACAATGATGATCACGAGCATGAGGACCCATATACTCAGTGGCGCCTGGCAACATATTCCGATGGATCACCTCTTCTTGTCTGTATATAGGGCACTACTAATGTTACTAAGGAAGCAGGTGTTGTCTCCCATGGTCGCACTCTCCAGACCTATTCCAACATCCGTTGCAGGGTATTCGGGATGGATACTACTGTGCTAGTGCCAACACCTTCTCCCTGGTTTAGTATTGATACTCTTGGAGGAAACTCGCTCTTCCTTGGACAAAACTATCCTATGATGGTGAAAGGCGATCAAGCTGCTATTCACACAACGTTACTACCATTTATGAGAAGCAAGTGTATCTATACCTCTGACATTGCTATGGTTCCCTACCGTGGCTATCACAATATGCGTCCTGACATAGGCCGCTTCAGCCTGGATGATCAATCATGCATTGGTATCGAGATTGACAGTAGCTGCCCCTTCCCAGAGAATCACATCTAGTTCAAAGCAAGCATTTCCAACACCGACGAGTTATTGAGCTGAAGTTCATTTTGTTGCTTGTTGTTTGTTGTGTGATGAAAACTTTAGTATTCATAATGTATCCTCATTGTCGTTATGGGTTGATGATCTGTTGTATGTAATAAAATGATATGTATGTTATAAACTTAGTAAATTTATGAATGGCTTTTGAGTCGCTTCTCTGAATGGGTGCTGCGATGAGGCAAAAAAATATTTTCTGAATACATAATTGTACGTGCATTGCAACAGGTTATCAGATGAGTCCAATCAACAATAGTACTACTATTTGTACTAGCTTCACATGCTTCATGCGTTGGGCGGGTGTTTTTACTGTAGCTGTGAATCCCATCATCCTAGGTCCTCGGTTGAGTCCAGTAGAAATTGCATTATGATGTTTGGGTTCAATTCAAAACTGTTGCACTATCTCTACGTCGTCTATGTATACGTAATACAACAAGTTTTAAACTTGAGACCAGCCACCCACCCTCACAAAGAACACTTTTTAACCTAGCACAGACTCCAGGAAATTTGGCCAGAGTGTGAGGTGGGCCATATGTTAATGTGTTCGCTGTACATAACCAGCACCTCGATTCCTCGATATATACAGTAGGGTGGCATGGGCCAGAACAAGCATTCACGTCCAGGAGTACATCACACACTACCAGCACGACTTCCATCTGACACCATATTTCTTGGAGTCAATGCTACAACTATCTCTTCAACCTCCACGTTTCTCAGACTACGATTTGGTGCCTTAAAGGCACCTACCTTTGGGTCTATGATAGGTGGGCCAGCCACCTGTTAGGCCCATCTGTCATTGGCCCAAAGGCAGGTTCCTTAAGACACCGAAGCAACTTCCTCGTTTCTCTAACTCAGTCATCGCGTGATGGGCGACCTGGGGTTTTGCCGATAGTCGGTTTCCTTAACTGCAGTCCCACTTGTAAGGCCAACTCCAACGCACGACCCCAAACGGACCTCTGTTTTGCCCGGATTCTGTCCATTTGGGTAGGGACGGGGCGCCTCTTCGTGGACTGTGGCAACCGTCCACCGACTCTTCGCCTTTCCTTCTCGATTTGGAACTGTTGTCGCACACACTTCCTCCGTCCTCCATTTTCCTTCATCCTTCCTTCTGCCATTGTTTGATCGTCTTCTCCATGGAGGGAATAGCCCGGAAACGACCCCGTTATTCTTGCCACGATCTGAAAGATGACGTGGTGGAGGAACTCTTTGATCAGTGCGACGTCATCACCTCGGCTAGCATGGCAGGTTCGTTCAAGACCATTCTCGACTCAACTAATAACATCATTACAAAGAACCCAAGGGTCCAGGAGTGGTTTGATCTCCCCTATCTTCTTCAGCATGACCCTACTGACTGGCGCGCGGACGACGGAGGCCTCGCCTTGTGCAAGTTGGTGCCGCTTGATAATGATACGTGTGATGTTAAGATGCCATCGCTTGAGGGTAAGGCTTGGGCAGGCACAAATGGAGATTGGGTTGTTTATATTGGGTACAACCGTGAGTGGGAACTTGTGAACGTGTACACTCGTCACCGGGTTCCACTTCCAAATATCTCAGACTGCCCAGAAGTTGAGCACACCAGTTTTCTACATACGTTCAACTACGATCATGTTGACTGTCGTCTACAGAAGATAGCAATTTGTCAAGTTCCCGATTGCTCTTGGGATTTAATGGACAATGGAGTTGTTGCTATCTTCGACAAGCTTGTTGCCTTCCTTCATAGTTCGACTGGATGGATATTGCTCAAAAATCAGTTTCTATACACGGATGTGTACTGTGATGCAATTCAATACGAGGGTCTTGTGTTTGCTGCCACCACTCGTGGCACTGTTTTTGCATGGAATCCTTATGCTTTCGGTATGTTTTGTCTTCCACCATAATTATAATTGTTTCATCCACATGCATGCGGGTTAGCTAGTTTCCGCCCTTTACCAATTAACCTTCTTGTGTTTCAAAGGTCCTATGAACATTCCACCACCTATACTTGAAAAAATTTATAACGAAGGGGGAGATGACGACGATGATGATCACGAGCATGAGGACCCATATACTCAGTGGCGCCTGGCAACATATTCCGATGGATCACCTCTTCTTGTCTGTATACACGGCACCGCTGATGTTACTAAGGAAGCAGGTGTTGTCTCCCATGGTCGCACTCTCTGGACCTATTCCAACATCCGTTGCAAGGTATTCGGAATGGATACTACTGTGCTAGCGCCAGCACCTTCTCCCTGGTTTAGTATTGATACTCTTGGAGGAAAGTCGCTCTTCCTTGGACAAAACTATCCAATCATGGTGAAAGGCGATCCAGCTGCTGTTGACACAATGTTACTACCATTTATGAGAAGCAATTGTATCTATACCTTGGACATTGCAATGCTTCCCTACCGTGGCTATCACAATATGGGTCATGAAATAGGCCGCTTCAGCCTAGATGATCAGTCCTGCGTTGGTCTCGAGATTGATAGTAGCTGGCCCTTCCAAGACAAACTCTTCTGGTTCAAAGCAAGCGTTTCCAACGCCGAGGAGTGGTTGAGATGAAGTTCATTTCATTGCTTGTTATTTGTTGTGTGAAGAAAACTCTAGTATTTACTAGCATGTTTTGTTGGAACTAATCTATAATCCAACATGTATCCTCGTTGTCGTTGTGTGTTGATGACTTGTTGTATGTAATGAATGGTACATTTGCATATGCATGTCATAAACTCAATTTATGAATGGTTTTCGACTCACTTCTTGGAGTGTTAGTGTCGTAGTAATATAGCCAACATCCGTAGTAGTATGAAGTTGCCACATCACATAGAGCCAACCAATAGTTAGTTCTAGTTAGATCAACTAGATCTAGGTGTCGCACGGAGGCCGAGGAATGTGGTGATAGCATGACTGCGTGAGGTGGGCTTGTATGTAGTATGACGTAGGCACATGGCTTTCCGTGTTTCCTACTCCTCCGGTCTAAATGTGGAGAAGATTTGGTCGAGTTCTTCCTCCTTCTGCCAACACGTGGGACATCCAACATCCAAGTCGTGTCATGCAAGAAAATGGAGTGGGAGTTGAAGCCAAGTGATATGCATCTTGGGTTATACTGTAAATAAAATCTTACGACTCTTGAGTAACTCCAAAAGCGGCCACCAAAGATCTTTATTGGATTTGTTTTTCATCACCAGCACGTCGAGGTGAAAGATGTGCAAGTTCAGTGGGTCCTCTTGCATTTTCACTGACATGTGGGACCGCATGTGAGCAAACAGACGATGGGATCCGCGCGTCTGCTGGCTAGCTGAGAAAAGAGATGGAGGAGGGTTGAGCACGGACTCCAGGAAATTTGTTCTACTTAACTAGCACCTTGATATAGGCTCGTGTGGCATGGGCCATAAGAGCATGTACAGTGGTTGATAAGATAGTCTTATCTTATGTCTTGCATGTAATTTTGAGATGACAAGAAAAAATGTCTACAATGAGTCATCTCTTAGCCTTATCTTCAATAACTAGCTACTCCTAAAAATGTGGTGAGACATATTGTGCTAAGGGATCATCTCTTGTCTTCTCTTAGAGCAAGTGCAATAGGATGATGTAGGCGGGCTGTAAGCCTTTAAATATTATATTTTTGATGAGGTGGAGGAGAGAGAGGAGGAGAGAGCAGGGAAGCGGGCTACTGATTAACAGCCGGCTATAACACGTGCTCCTAGGCATGTTGTGAGAGAGGGAGGTGGGACATGTATCAAAAAAGTAGTACATAATTATATGCAACTATTGTACTTGCCGACTATAAGGTTGGCTATAGATGATGTGGCAAGACCATATAGCCGGCTGCTGGCTATACTATTAACCATGCTCTTGAATAAGAGAGGACAAGTCTTTTCTTATGAGTTCTCTCTCCTCCACCTCATCATTTATAATACGTGCCACTCCTAAGATAGCCCCATTGTACATGCCCTAACTAGCATTCACGTCTAGCAGTACGGCACACGCCACCCACATGAGTCCCATCCGACACCAATTTTCTTGGAGTCCATGCTACCGCCATCTCTTCTCCCTCCTGTTTTCCCAGCCATCACGCGGTGGGCGGGGTGGGGGTTTGCCGATAGTCGGTTCGGTCAACTGCGGTCCCACTTGTAAGTGAAAATGCAACACAACACACATTCCCCCTTGAGCGGCATGCCAGACCAACCGTGTGGGGGTGCGACGTGAACACGGCAGGCTTTTCCTTTTGAACTTGTAACTTGTAAAATTTGGTTCTGCTCCATGGCGTGATTGATAGATAGAAATAATGATTTTCCCTAGAGTAATGAGAAGTTTGGTTCTGGCGCGGTTCATGCATGGAGTACGTAAAAAATTTATGAAGTTGATGCGAAAGATAAGATAATTACTTGTAGTACCATATACTACTACATGGATTTGACAAAAAGATAAAGATACATACGGATCCATCAACGACATCCTCACGCCCTAGTGCGCCGGGTCACCAACCGACGTGTGAGGAGCAGCGGTATTGGCGGCGAGCTCAACGTGCTTTTGAACAATGCCGTCCAAGGTTGCCCTGCAGGTCAAGAAGGCCAGCGACCTATCGTCCTCATCTGGCACGTAGTAGTCCTTCTGGATGATTTGCGCGTAGACATGGGTGATTATGTCGATGGTGTCTTGCTGCGCCAGGCGCTGCGCGGCGAGCGCGACCTCGAGGCGGAAATTCTACGGTGCAACGGCGGGCAGTTGCAGGGCCACCAGTGTGTCGAAGAGGTTGTCACCATAGAGGCCGTTGAGGGTGGCGGGCATCGCAGAGCCTGGGCGCGTGGGCTGGAGGCGTACGTCAAGGTCGTCCGCGAGCTTCTTGATGATGGTGAACTTGTCAAGGAAGCCGACGAGGACCTTGTCGAATAACGAGACGAAGCTGTCGTCCAAGCGGCCTCTCGCCCTGGCAGCCTCAAGCATGACTTGGAGACATTCCTCGGTGTCAGGCCGCAGGCCGGCGTTGTGGACCATCTGGCACAGCCGGCTGATGCTCGCGCTCATCGACTCCATGGGTCTAGCTTCTAGTCAACTGATCTTGCGATTGGAGTGATCACTCTTGCCCTTCTTTAGGGTGCGTAGGTGCGTAGGATTTCATAGATTGGACTGGCGGGGAGCCTTTATATGAGAAGTGCCGACTGCGTTGCATTCACGTGTGTGTTGGCCATCTACGCCTCGGGCCTCTACTGCACCTACCTTTGGCTGTATGACAGGTGGGCTAGCCACCCGTTGGGCCCACGTGTCATTCACCCAAACACAGGTGCAGTAAGTCAATGAAGTTGCGTCCCCTTCCGTGCCGGTGCAGTATAGTCATCTCACCGGACCTCTAGTTGGGGCCAAACGAGAGAATTTGATGTTTACTTGCTTATTGGTCCCCTTTGCATTTTGTGCCAAGTTTTGACATTTGATTTAACTAATAAAGTGTTAATGCATGTAACCAAAAATGTTGTGTAAGTCACCTTACGAAAACCAAATAATCCCAAAAACACTTAGTGTAGGACCTTGAGAAGAGGTGTCTAGAGGGGGGTGATTAGACACTAAGTACCAAAGTTGCAGTTTTTAAGATCTTTAAGTTTAAGTGGAGTTTAGGCACAAGTTTAACATTCACAATACATAGCAAGCAAGCATACAAAGAGTATATGAGCAGCGGAAAGTAAAGCATGCAACTTGCAAGAATGTAAAGGGAAGGGTTTTGGAGGATTCAAACGCAATTGGAGACACGGATGTTTTTGGCGTGGTTCCGATAGGTGGTGCTATCGTACATCCACGTTGATGGAGACTTCAACCCACGAAGGGTAACGGTTGCGTGAGTCCACGGAGGGCTCCACCCACGAAGGGTCCACGAAGAAGCAACCTTGTCTATCCCACCATGGCCGTCGCCCACAAAGGACTTGCCTCACTAGTGGTAGATCGTCACGAAGTAGGCGATCTCCTTGCCCTTACAAACTCCTTGGTTCAACTCCACAATCTTGTTGGAGGCTCCCAAGTGACACCTAGACAATCTAGGAGACACCACTCTCCAAGAACTAACAAATGGTGCGTTGATGATGAACTCCTTGCTCTTGTGCTTCAAATGATAGTCTCCCCAACACTCAACTCTCTCTCATAGGATTTGGATCTGGTGGAAAGAAGATTTGAGTGGAAAGCAGCTTGGGGAAGGATAGAGATCAAGATTCATATGGTAGGAATGGAATATCTTGGCCTCAACACATGAGTAGGTAGTTCTCTCTCAGAAAATGTATGTTGAAGTGTAGGTTCAGTCTGATGGCTCTCTCCACGAATGAAGAGGAGGTGGAGGGGTATATATAGCCTCCACACAAAATCTAACCGTTACACAAAATTTACCAAACTCGGTGGGACCGATTCAACAGACTCGGTCAGACCGATTTAGTAAACCTAGTGACCGTTAGGATTTTCGGTGGGACCAAAATGCAACTCGGTAGGACCGATCTGGTTAGGGTAAGGGCATAACGTAATCTCGGTAGGACCGATTACACAAAGTCGGTGAGACCGATTTTGGTAATAAGCTTTCCAGAGAGTTGGTCAGGCAAACTCGGTTGGACCGATTACACAAACTCGGCGGGACCGATTTTGGTAATAAGTTAACCAGGAAGTTTGCATTGTAATCTCGGTAGTACCGATTACTCAAAATCGGTGAGACCGATTTTGGTAATGGACATACACAGAGAGATTACAATCCCATCTCGGTGAGACCAAAATCCCTATAGGTGAGACCGATTTGCCTAGGGTTTGTGGCAGTGGCTAAGACATCTGAACTCGGTGGAAAGAATCGGTGTGACCAATTTTGGCTTTAGGTTTAGGTCATTTGTGTGGAAGTGGGAAAGTAGTTGAGGGTTTTGGAGCATATCACTAAGCACTGCGGAGCAAGAAACTCATTAAGCAACACCTCATCCCTTCTTGATAGTATTGGCTTTTCCTATAGACTCAGTGTGATCTTGGATCACTAAAATGTAAAATGAAGAGTCTTGAACTTGAAGCTTGAGCCAATTCTTTGTCCTTAGCATCTTGAAGGAGTTCCCACATCCTTTAGTCCATGCCACTCCATTGTTGAACTTATCTGAAACATATTAGATAAAAGTGTTAGTCCAACAAGAGATATATTGACATTAATTACCAAAACCACCTAGGGAGCACTTGTGCTTTCAATCTCCACCTTTTTGGTAATTGATGACAACATACATCAAAGCTTTAGATAAAGATATAGAGAATAGCAAGTAAAGCTTTGGAAAGACATGTAACAAGCATAGGCTCCCCCTACATGTATGCAATCATGTGAATATGGAATATAGAAGCATGTGAGAGCATAACCATGATAGAGTAGGCAATGTGTTACATGTATCTTGGCCATATGCATCAGAGCAAAGAATATTAAAGAAAATATCTTCATACTCATGAGTCTTTCTTGCAAACAATATGTACATCAGCAAGAGTTCCTCATACACATGATTGTGATGCATATACTTACCTTGTAGTCTTGAGTAGGCTTAGGATATAATGAACCTGCGTAAACAAGGTTAGATAACATAGATACATCTACTAGCCAGAGCAAACAGAAGAAACCACAAGAATACCAAGACTGGGATGACATGTAGAGAGTGAGTACTAAGTACAACATTGGATTAGATGTCTTGCTCCCCCTGAATCTAGCATGGGATACCGGGAGAAGATAGGGAATAGAAAATCAGAGATGAAAGATATAAATGATGAACAGAGCTAATGCAAGTTAATGCAAATAAGCACATATGGACATGTTAAGACATGTGGCATCTCTACTCTTGAATACCAAGCATCTGGGATCCTTGAGAAATACTTTCTACTTAAGTATTATCTCCCCCTGGAGATCTCTCTCTCTCCCTGAGGATCTCTCTCTCCCCCTAAGGAGGTGATATACTCTTTCTCTGATGTGATCTCTCTCTAAATGATAAGCTTTGATGTGATCTCTCTCTCCCCCTTTGACATCAATTTCCAAGAAGGGTTTTCTGGAATCTGTCGAATGGGTTTGGTCCTTGAGGCACATCACAAAGCAAAGATAAAAATGTGATGCTTGTAGAGGACAAGATTCATTGAGTGGAGCTAGATCAGAAGAAACACATAATAAGCGGCAAACTGTTTTTCCTATTGTGAAATCGGTGGCACCGAGTGGAATGCTTCGGTTGTACCGAAAGGATTCAGATGGACCGAAAACAACAAATCGGTGAAACCGAGTTCATCACAGAGAAAACACTTGTCACCTCAGCTCACTAGACTAGTAAGATCTCACAAAGATTTGCAAGGAATTGACTGAAAGATATGCAATGAATTGGATGCAGAAAAATGCAGAGCAAACAGAAAAGGAATTTAGGTGAAGTTTTTTTTTGTTTTGAAAGGGGAAACAAATATGCATGAGATAAATGCAAAAACACTGAAAAGAACACAAGAGAACTTCATCTAGAGATGGTCGGTGTCGGTGTCAAAACTGGCGGATCTCGGGTAGGGGGTCCTGAACTGTGCGTCTAGGCGGATGGTAAGAGGAGACAAGGGACACGATGTTTTTACCCAGGTTCGGGCCCTCTTGATGGAGGTAAAACCCTACGTCATGCTTGATTAATATTGATTATGTGGGTTACAAGAGTAGATCTACCACGAGATCAAGGAGGCTAAACCCTAAAAGCTAGCCTATGGTATGATTGTTGTTCGTCCTATGGACTAAAGCCATCCGGTTTATATAGACACCGGAGAGGGCTAGGGTTACACAGAGTCAGTTACAATGGTAGGAGATCTACATATCCGTATCGCCAAGCTTGTCTTCCACGCCAAGGAAAGTCCCATCCGGACACGGGATGAAGTCTTCAATCTTGTATCTTCATAGTCTTGGAGAGCGACCGATGATGATTGTTCGGCTATCCGGACACCCCCTAGTCCGGGACTCCCTCAGTAGCCCCTGAACCAGGCTTCAATGACGATGAGTCCGGTGCGCATATTGTCTTTGGCATTGCAAGGCGGGTTCCTCCTCCGAATGATTTATAGAAGATTGTGAACACCAGGATAGTGTCCGGCTCTGCAAAATAATTTCCACATACTACCGTAGAGAGAATAATATTCACACAAGTTCAATCTGCTGACGTGTTCCGTGGCGTGGCGTCACACCACAACCAAGCCTTTATTTGAATCGTCTTTATTGCACCACCTCAGCGCATTTAGCGAAGCGGTTTCTGTGGCATGTCTTGTCGAAGCAGAGATCGTATTCCCCTTATTCTGGGATTCCCGTCAATACGGACGTGGGTAACCCAACCGCGCCATCAATCGCGACGCTTGGGGGATAAGCGAGCTTTACCGGGCCGGTGGGGACACATGTTTTTGTCCGCCCATATAAGGGGATAAAGATCCAACCCTTTTCCCTGCGCCTTCTTCCTCCTTAGCTTATCCATCTCTGCAAACCCGAGCTCCAGTGCCCAAGCCCGCACATCCCACCTCAACCTTCTCCGATCATGTCCGGAGCGGGAGGCAAATGGATGGCCTCCTCCGTTACGGAGGCGCACATCAAGAAGCTACGCGACGCCGGATATCTATCCAGCGATATTGCGCACCGGCTCCCCAACGAGGGAGAGCTCATCCCCACCCCTAGGCCCCATGATAGTGTAGTTTTCCTTCCCCATTTCCTCCTCGGACTGGGCTTCCCACTTCATCCCTTTGTCCGGGGACTCATGTTCTATTACGGCCTGGATTTCCATGATCTAGCCCCGAATTTCATCCTCAACATCTCGGCGTTCATCGTCGTGTGTGAGGCCTTCCTATGCAGCCAGCCCCACTTCGGCTTGTGGCTCAAGACCTTCAGTGTCAAGCCGAAGGTTGTGAAGGGCAGCCAAGCGGAATGCGGAGGCGCCATGGTGGGCAGGATGTCCCATGTTACATGGCTCGAGGACACTTTCGTGGAAACCATCAAGGGGTGGCAATCGGGGTGGTTCTATATCACCGAGCCGCGTGACCCTGAATGGGCAGCGGCCCCCGAATTCAGATTCGGGATCCCCACACAGCTCACCTCCTGGAAAGAGAGCGGCCGGATCTGGAGTGATTCGGAAGAGCTGATCGGACTCGAAGCTTACGTCCAAAAGCTGGTGGACAAGAAGCTCAAGCTCGTCAACGTGGTCCAGGTCATGCTCATCCGCCGGATCCTCCCGTGCCAACGACGGGGCTTCAACATGTGGGAGTTTGATCCGGCGCAGCACCAGACCCTGAAGGGGCTCTTCGACACTACGTACGAAGAAGTCTGGAAGGTGCTGTTCAAGGGCGCCGAGACCCCCGCATCCGCTACCGAAGATCGTGGATTCAGTTCGCAGCGTCCAGCTGACACGGTAAGTGACTTCATCCCTTACAGAATGCTCGTTTTCCATAGTTTGACTCTATGCGAGATCTAAACTCCCTCATTCCTTTGACAGGACTGGCTGGCGAAGGCCGAACAGACTATATGTCCGGCCCCATTGCCAGAGGACCCAGCGGACGCCCGTTTAACGGAGCCGCTGGCTCCGGCGCCCCATGTGGTGCCGGAGAAGAAGGCCAAGAAGAAGGCCACGGGGACTCCGAAGAGTTCCCGTTTTCAGGTGCTATCAGATGATGAATCCGAGGCCGACTCCTCTCACAAAGGTGAGGAGGAGAAGCAGAAAGCCTCTCCCCCAGCGGGGGGAGAGAAGAAAAGGAAGGCCTCTCCAACAAGGGAGGCCGAAGGGTCCAAGAGGGGAAAAACCCTTCCCCCGAACTGCTCCGCCAACGCCAGTGACGACGACGAGGACTGGCCTCCAAGGGCCAAGCCCCTGGCGAGATCGTGAGTATCCGGAATCCCGAATAACTTCATGCTTTATATATTTTTTTTCTTTTTGCCACACAATGTCTTTCTAATGCCGCATACAACCCTGTAGTCCGCCCAAGGATGATCTCCCCGCTTCGTCGAGCGGGTCCTTAGGTGCGTCAGATATGGATTCCCTTTCGACCGCCTCCTCCCCTCGTGACGCGGACAGTGCCGAGGTGGGATCCCGGGAAGGGACCCACCAGGAGGAGAAGGCCCCAGAGTTGTCACAAGACAGCCTCCCGGACTTTGCATCGGACTCGGCGCCGGAGCCCCTAGTGGCTCCGGCGTCCGGCGGGTGACCCCTTCGCAAGAAGGGCAAGACCGTGACGCCGGCAGCTACCGTCCAACCGGAGGCGCCGGCTAGATTGCTGGAGGCACTCAATAGCGCCTCTGTTGAAGAGGAACACCAAACTTTTATGAGTGCGGTGATTCAGAAAGTTTAGCTTGCCAAGAGCGGGCTGACCGAAGCCTGCAGCAGCCTTCTAACAGGCTTTGAGGTAAGAATTTCAATATGTAAAAAATGGTACCGCATAGACAGTAGCCCCTGATGCTCGGTTCGGTGTTCGGAAAGAAAAGCCGGACTGAGGATCCGATAAGATATACACAGGAGTTAAAAATATGTCAATATGGGATTGCAGGCTGCACTGCTGACCTCTGCCGCACTGACCGCGGAGGTCGATACTTTGAAGAAGGACCTCGAGCGGTCCGAGAACGAGCTCGGCCGTGCCAAGAAGCAGCTCGAGGTCAAGGAAGGTGAGTAACACCATATTAAAATTGCACCTTACAGAAAAGGATTTTGGTTGTAAAAAGAATAACGAGGATAACGTGGGTATTGCAGGGGCCACGAACGAGGTGGTGACCCTGAAAGAGGCAGTGGCCGCGGCCGAACGTAATGCGGCTGCGGAGCGCACCGAGCGAGAGAAACAGGAGGCGCGGGTGGCGGAGGTACAGCAAGAGCTCCAGGATCTCGTGAAGAAACATGAGAGCCTGGAGCATGACTCGAAGACTCGAGAGTCTGAGCTTGCAACGGCTCTTGAGAGTGCCAAAGCTGCTAAGGCCGAAGCCTACAAGGCCCTCCAGGAGATAGAGGCGGTGAAGAAAATAGCAGCGGGTAAAGCATTTTCATCCAAAGTAAGCATGTGAGTGTGAATTACCTGTCGCTTACCCGTATTCGGAGCTCTCTAGGAGCGTTCGCAGATCTTCCCCGCAGCGTGTCCGATGCTGCCGCATTCTACCGGGCCGAGGAGTGGAGCTCAACGGAGAAGGTCTTCTGGTCTCAGTATGCTGAGGCCGGACATACGGTGCCCCTTAGCGACCAGCTGAAGCAGCTGGTCGAGCTCCACAAGGCGGCCGAACAGGCGATGAAGGGCCTCATAGTTCGGTTGTGGCCTAAGGAGGCTATGCCTGGGAGCTACTTCGGCCTGGTGCAGCGGCTGGTGGATGCATGCCCGTGGGTTGAAGTTATCAAGCACTCCGCCTGTATCAAGGGTGCGCGTTGGGCCCTTGCCCACGCAAAGGTGCACTGGGGCAAGATGGATGCTCAAAAGCTTGTGACGGACCCCCCACCAGAGGGCAAGGAGCATCGCACGCCCGAGATGTATTATAGGAATGTGCTGAAGGGCGCCCGCATTATTGCGGGTGAGTGCTCCAAAGAAGAAGTTTTGAGTAGACTCACGTTTTGTTATCCTGTGAGCTGAAAACTAAGTTCATATGCGCGAAGCAACACTTGTTAATTTAAAATATTACCTTCTGTGCGGCTGTTTATCAAATCTGAGAGATGGCAAGTCGTCGGCTTCAGCCCCCATGCCACGAGTGCTAGGGTGTTCGGGATAAATTTGGGCACTCTTGTTCCCATATTTGGGTCCATCGAGGGAGGCGCTCAACACAACGAACAAGGCAACCGGACTTATAATGCTTGAACACTCTCACTTAGCCATAGAATTCTATAATTTTAAATTTCGGCGAAGCCCCTAGTATTCGGAAGGCTGAATTTGGGGCGCTATCCACGCCTTGGCCGGACAGAATCCGGCTCCTCGCTCGAAGCGGCATAAGTCTTTAGGGACTCGCAAAGAACCTCTCGAACAGCGACCAGCTCTCGCCTCATCATGACGGTCAGTTTTAGCTTTCTCCACTGAGGCGTTAACCCAGCTCAACTGGGGTGCAATCGCAGTGGTTCTCCCAGTGCTACCTTAGCCGATAAAACGAAACGTAAGGTACCAAAACATGGGAGCTGGGCAAACCCAACTATTGACCCAAGAACATGATTCGGAGCCGATGCATATAATGCTATAAGTTCGGGGTGCCGCACTTGTGAAAGTGTTCGGACTTATCACACCATAATGCGGGAAACATAAGCCCCTGGTGTATTTAGCCATACCAAAACGTACGGATGCAACATGTCATAGATGAACATATGTATAAGAAAGAAATGCAATTGGAAGCAAAAATGTGCTGCATTGCTTTATTCAATAAAAACTGTTATAAGTGCAGGACGATACAAGTGGTGCGGTAAGCAAGGAATGGGACTGTTTAACATGTCCCCCTCCAGGGGTAGGCTACGGAATAATGCATAAAACAGATTTAATGCTCATAATGGAGACCACCTAGATTTTCGTTGTAGCCTTTCTCCTTCCATGGTTGTTGCATCGTGGGTTCGGCATGTCTGCTGCCGGACACGGCCTTTGACGAACGGAGTCCTGTAGGTAAAAAATAAAAGGAAAAGAAAAAGAAATGACGCAATTAACAGCCCCTGGTGCGGTTGAGCCGCAGTCTGGGCTTATCGTGGTTGAGCCCCTTGCCCCATGCCCATGGTATCTTCAGAGCGTACTAGAGTACGCGAAGGGTCTGTCTTAATGTTTTACAGGGGCTGGGTTGGGGCCGCACTGCTACGCGTGCTCAGAACATGCCAGGTGGTCGTGTTGTAGGTTACTCCGGGCACGCTTAGCTGTGTCCGGCCGCTTGGCAGCCAGACTCGAGAATTGCCTTAAAAGGCTGCTCTGTACTTCTGCCGCGAGAGCCGCTGTATGTTCCTCCGTTCGGAGGGAGCGTTCAGTGTTTCCGTTGACCGTGATGACTCCTCTAGGGCCTGGCATCTTGAGCTTGAGGTATGCGTAGTGCGGCACCGCGTTGAACTTTGTGAACGCGGTACATCCGAGCAAGGCATGATAGCCGTTGTGGAACGGGACTATGTCGAAGATTAACTCCTCGCTTCGGAAGTTATCCAGGGATCCGAAGACCACTTCCAGTGTAACTGAGCCTGTACAATTGGCTTCTACACCTGGTATGACGCCTTTAAAGGTCATCTTGGTAGGTTTAATCCTTGAGGGGTCTATGCCCATTTTGCGCACTCTGTCCAGATAAAGCAGGTTTAGGCTACTGCCGCCGTCCATCAGGACTCTGGTGAGATGAAATCCATCGACGATTGGGTCTAGAACCAATGCAGCGAATCCACCATGGCGAATGCTGGTGGGGTGGTCCCTTCGGTCAAAGGTGATCGGGCAAGAGGACCATGGATTGAACTTCGGGGCAACTGGCTCCATCGCGTATACATCCCTAAGTGCACACTTCCGCTCCCTTTTGGGTATGTGCGTGGCATATATCATGTTCACCGTCCGCACTTGTGGGGGGAAGCCCTTCTGTCCTCTATTGTTCGGCGGTCGGGTCTCTTCCTCGTCGTCGCTATGTAGCCCCTTGTCGCTGTTTTCGGCAATTAACTTGCCTGCCTGCTTGAACACCCAACAATCCCTATTGGTGTGGTTAGCTGGCTTTTCAGGGGTGCCATGTATCTCGCACAAGCGGTCAAGAATTCGGTCCAAATTGGACGGACCCTGAGTTGTTCTTTTGAATGGCTTTTTCCGTTGACTGGGTTTAGAGCCTCTGAATCCAGCATTGACTGCCGTATCCTCATTGTTATCGCCGTTAATGCGGCATTTGTTTTTGTTGTGACGCAACCTGCCACTACGGTCCTTGATATCCGGACTGCCAGAATTTTTGTTGAGGTTGTTGCTCCGTGCTAGCCAGCTGTCCTCACCCACACAGAAGTGGGTCATGAGTGATGTAAGGGCTGCCATGGATTTCAGCTTTTCCTGTCCTAGGTGCCGGGCAAGCCACTCGTCGCGGATGTTATGCTTGAAGGCTGCAAGGGCCTCAGCATCCGGACAGTCGACGATTTGGTTTTTCTTGGTTAAGAACCGTGTCCAGAATTGTCTGGCCGATTCGTCTGGCTGCTGAATTATGTGGCTTAGGTCATCTGCATCTGGTGGTCGCACGTACGTGCCTTGGAAGTTATCGAGAAATGCGGCTTCCAGGTCTTCCCAACTCCCGATTGACTCTGCTGGCAAGCTGTTAAGCCAGTGCCGGGCTAGTCCTTTAAGTTTGAGTGGGAGATATTTGATGGCGTGGAGATCGTCTCCGCGGGCCATGTGGATGTGGAGGAGATAGTCCTCGATCCAGACCGCGGGGTCTGTTGTGCCATCATAAGATTCAATATTGATGGGTTAAAACCCTTCTGGGATTTGATGATCCATTACCTCATCTATGAAGCACAGTGGGTGTGCGGCGCCTCTGTACTGGGCGATATCGTGACGGAGCTCAAAAGAGCTTTGTCTGTTGTGTTCGGCCCGACCGGACTTACTGTGTCCAGGGTGACGGTGATCGTCACGTATCGTGGGGCGCCCACATGATCCATAGATCGATCTTGATTGTCTTTCCTTATCCTCCAATATGTCTTGCAGGTCCGGAGTGTTCCCTGTGGCCTTGTGCTTTTCGAGCGATGCCGGGGTATGGGTCTAGTGAAGGGCCTTGAGGCCTCTCTGTCGCGACCACGGGGTGGTCGATCAGCCGTATTGTCTCCTGGTGAAGCGGGATCATATGCCTCCTCCTCTAATCGGGGGAGCAGCTTACGTTTAGGGTAGCTTTTGGAGGGGCGTTCGAGTTCATGCTCTTCGGCCGCGAGGACTTCGGTCCATCTGTCGGCTAGCAGATCTTGATCAGCTCTAAGCTACTGCTGCTTTTTCTTGAGGCTGTTTGCCGTGGCCATAAGCCTGCGTTTTAAACGCTCTTGTTCGACGGGATCCTCAGGCACGACGAATTCGTCGTCGTCGAGGCTTGCCTCGTCTCCGGAGGGAGGCATATAGTCCTCTACCTCTTCTTTGGCCGCTCTCTCGTGAGGGCTGGCGTCCCCCTCCTCCTGCGCTGGATCTTGCTGGAGTGGGTTGTCTTCGGTGCTATCCGGTGTATTATTGTCTCCGGTGCCGGAATCCTCATTCTTGCTATGGAGGGATTTAGAGTGGCGCCGTTAACGCCGGCGCTTGGGCTGTTTCTTGGAGGGGTCATCCTCCGCTATTCCTTCGCCGTTCCCATCCTTTGGGATATCCACCATGTATATGTCGTATGAAGAGGTGGCTTTCCGGTGCCCGGTGGGCGCTGGTTCTTGGTCGTCTCCGGCATCGTCGTCCATACCGTCGATGTCCTCAGAGTCGTAATCTAGCATGTCGGTTAGATCGTCGATAGTGGCTACCAAGTGGGTGGTGGGTGGGCTCTGAATTTCTTCCTCGTCCGCATCCCAACCGTCCTGGCCGTAGTCCGGCCAGGCCTCTCCTGATAACGAGAGGTACTTTAGCGAACTCAAGATGTCGCCAAAAGGTGAGTGTTGAAAGATGTCCGCCGCGGTGAACTCCATGATCGGCGCCCAATCGGATTTGACTGGAGGGGGCGCGGGAGGTCCGGAGTCCGGCAAGGAGTCCGGCACCTCGGAGTCGTGAGCCTCGTGTGGGACAAAATCAGTGTTCGGCTCTATCACCGTGGAGGTTGCGGCGCCCGAGGCGATGTCTAGCCATCCATCCTCGATCTACGCAGCCGGCTCCAGATCGAAGATCGGAGCGGGCTCGAGTGCGGCCTCCAGGGTACTGTCCGGCTGCAGAGCTAAATCATGCCCATCGTGACAGTACAACACGCTCGGCTGTGTCTCGAATCCATCGAGGATCAAGTCCCCGCGGATGTCAGCCGTGAAGTTCAAACTTCCAAATCTGACCTGACGGCCAGGGGCGTGGCCTTTGATCTGCTCCAGCTGGCCAAGCGAGTTAGCCCACAGTGCGAAGCCACCGAATACGAAGATTTGTCCGGGGAGGAAGGTCTCACCCTGGACTGCATCGTCGTTGATGATCGAAGAAGCCATCGAGCCTATCGGTGACGACACAGAGGAACTCTCAATGAAAGCACCAATGTTGGTGTCAAAACCGGCGGATCTCGGGTAGGGGGTCCCGAACTGTGTGTCTAGGCGGATGGTAACAGGAGACGAGGGACACGATGTTTTTACCCAGGTTCGGGCCCTCTTGATGGAGGTAAAACCCTACGTCCTGCTTGATTAATATTGATGATGTGGGTTACAAGAGTAGATCTACCACGAGATTAAGGGGGCTAAACCCTAAAAGCTAGCCTATGGTATGATTGTTGTTCGTCCTATGGACTAAAGCCATCCGGTTTATATAGACACCGGAGAGGGCTAGGATTACACAGAGTCGGTTACAATGGTAGGAGATCTACATATCCGTATCGCCAAGCTTGCCTTCCACGCCAAGGAAAGTCCCATCCGGACACGGGACGAAGTCTTCAATCTTGTATCTTCATAGTCTTGGAGTCCGGCCGATGATGATAGTTCGGCTATCCGGACACCCCCTAGTCCGGGACTCCCTCAGTCGGCGACAAATTCACCTATGTTAGAGTATATTGACTTAGGAGTCAAGTGAGATCACTTGATCATAGGTCATACTCATCGTTTAAGCTCAAAATGGGGTTGCCATTTTTCGTTTAAGCATCTTGATGTATTCACATCTTGTCGAGTTGCTTTAGCTCATGACTTGGAGTAAAGATTCTCTAAGATGGAATAACATACCTTGGTTGGTGGTGTTGTCCATGTAGTTGAACTTGTGTGGGTTGCTCAAGGTTGATGTAGTTCATCAAGAGTTGGGAGCACCACCTTGGAATTTGAGTTCATCTTCCTACATGGGTTAGTTCTTGCAAGGAAGTGCACTTGTGTATCCAAAAATGACAATCATGAAGCTCAACATAGAATTTTTCAAAGGATATGTTTGAGTGGTTCCGTGCTTCCTTGTCTTCAACCACCATAGTGTAGAAACTTGGTGATGTAGAGATTGCTCAAGATGTGAGTAGATTACAATCTCATGGAATTTGATTCCACCAAGTACCTACATGGGTTAGATAACATGCAAGTTGCAAATATATCCAAGACATAAGATTTTCATCATAAGAGAAATATCAAGGATTAGTCATAAGCTCATGTCTTGCATGTATCCAATGGAGTTTCTACTCCAAGTTTGAAGCATCAATGATGTTCAATTCTCCTCTCAACCTGTAAAACACTTTCTCATCAAGAGGTTTAGTGAATTTATCCGCTAATTGCTTTTCGGTGCGAACATGCTTAAGATCAATGTCACCCTTAGCAACATGATCTCGAATGAAATGATGACGAACTTCAATATGCTTAGTTCGAGAATGTTGCACGGGATTATGACCAATTTTGATAGCACTTTCATTGTCACAAAGCAATGGAACATGTCTCACATATATCCCATAATCTTTAAGAGTTTGGGTCATCCAAAGTAATTGAGCACAACATGAACCAGCAGCAATGTATTCCGCTTCGGCGGTGGATAAGGATACCGAGTTTTGTTTCTTGGAGGACCAAGACACAAGAGATCTCCCAAGAAATTGAAAAGTACCCGAAGTGGACTTTCTATCAACCTTGCCTCCGGCATAGTCCGAGTCGGAGTAGCCAACAAGATCGAAAGAGGCCCTCTTAGGATACCAAATGCCAAAATTTGGTGTATGGATTAAGTATCTCACTATCCTTTTCACGGCCTTAAGATGACATTCTTTAGGAGCAGCTTGATATCATGCACACATGCACACACTCAACATGATATCGGGACGTGAAGCACATAGATATAACAATGAACCAATCATAGAGCGATAAACCTTTTCATCAACCGATTCACCATCTTTGGTCAAGTCAAGATGTCCACTAGTAGGCATGGGTGTAGACATACCTTTGCATTCTTGCATATTGAACTTCTTGAATTAGTCCTTGGTGTACTTCGTTTGAGAAACAAAGGTACCTTCCTTAGTTTGCTTGATTTGCAACCCAAGAAAGAATTTGAGTTCACTCATCATAGACATCTCAAACTTCTCCGACATTAGCTTCCCAAACTTTTCACTAAATTGAGGGTTAGTTGAACCAAATATAATATCATCAACATAGATTTGGCACACAAATAATTCTCCATTAACCCTTTTAGTAAAAAGAGTAGAGTCAATTTTCCCAATTTCAAAGCCTTTCTCAATAAGGAACTTGGTAAAGCATTTATACCATGCTCTAGGAGCTTGTTTAAGACCATAAAGAGCTCTGTGAAGTTTGTAAACATGATTTGGTTTCTTAGGATTGACAAAACTGGGAGGTTGCTTAACATAAACTTCCTCCTCTATTTCGCCATTTAGAAAAGCACTTTTAATGTCCATTTGGTACAAGGTGATATCATGATGATTAGCATAGGCAAGTAAGATGCGAATGGACTCAAGTCTAGCAACGGGAGTGTAAGTCTCACCATAGTCCATACCTTCAACTTGTGTGTAGCCTTGGGCGACGAGACGTGCTTTGTTGCGAACTACTTGTCCATCTTCATCTTGCTTGTTGCGAAACACCCATTTGGTACCGATGATGGTGTGGTTGTTGTCGGTCTTCTCAACTAATGTCCAAACTTGGTTCCTCTAAAAGTTGTGTAGCTCTCATGCATAGCATTTATCCAATCCGGATCTTCCAATGCTTCTTCGACCTTCATAGGTTCAATGCTAGAGATGAAAGAATAGTTTTCACAAAAAGTTAGCTAAACGAGTTTTAGAGCGAATGATTCTCCCGGTTTTAATATCATTGTAGATTTGCTCGACGGGATGGTCTTTAGCAATTATATCTCAAACTCGTGAAAGCTTTTGCTTGTTTCTTGGTTGAACTTCTTCTTCATCTTGTTCTTCTTCTTGGCCTTCTTCATTGTTGGCATTGTTGTTCTCTTGTCGTGGTGGAGAAGGAGGTTGCTGACATTCATCTTGATGCACTTCCTCGTTTTCTTCATCTTGGTGCATCCCACTTGTGGATGCTTCCGTATCAACTCTTGATTCACCCTGTCGTGAAGTAGAAGCTTCCACTTGTACGGACGAGGTACTCTCCTTCACCTCCGTTGGACGGACCTTGCCAATAGACAAGTCTTGGATTGCTTCCGAAGGATCTTTGTCTCCTACATAAATTGGCAATTGCTCTACTTGCGAGCCGTTAGATTCATCAAACTTCACATCTACCGTCTCTTCAAC
The DNA here is from genome assembly GCF_018294505.1 of Triticum aestivum. NCBI lineage: Eukaryota > Viridiplantae > Streptophyta > Magnoliopsida > Poales > Poaceae > Triticum > Triticum aestivum. The sequence goes on from NC_057807.1 coordinate 256,778,528, forward strand.
CTTTTGGGTGAAATTGTTGTAGACACGGTAAGTGTGAGAGTTTGAGCCATAACCTAGTAGGAAACCTTCATGAGACTTAGGAGCAAATTTAGAACGACGATGCTTATCAAGAATGTAGCACTTTGAGCCGAATACTCGAAAGTATCCAACTTGGGGTTTGTTACCGGTGAGGAGCTCGTATGCCGTCTTGCCGAGTAGCTTGTGAAGATACAAGCGATTTGTTGCATGACAAGCTGTCTCAACCGCTTCTGCCCAAAAGTGCTTCGGAGTCTTGTATTCATCAAGCATCATTCTCGCCATTTCGATGAGCGTCCGGTTCTTCCTCTCAACAAATCCGTTTTGTTGAGGTGTGTACATAGCCGAGAACTCGTGTGAAATCCCTTCTTCATCAAGAAAGGTGTCCACATTTGCGTTCTTGAACTCCGTTCCATTGTCGCTGCGAACCTTCTTGATCTTCACTTCAAATTGATTTTGGGCCTTCCTAGCGAAGTTTTTGAAGATCTTTTGGACCTGCGATTTATCATCGAGAAAGAACACCCACGTAAATCTTGAAAAATCATCAACTATAACTAGACCAAAAGAATTTCCACCGAGACTCCTGTAGGAGTTGGGACCAAAGAGATCCATGTGAAGTAGCTCGAGTGGCCTCCTTGTGGTCATGATGTTCTTCATGGGATGCCTTCCTCCAACCTGTTTACCTGCTTGACAAGCATTACAAAGTCTATCCTTATCAAATATGACATCATTAACTCCAAGGATATGATTTCCTTTAATAAGCTTGTCAAGGTTTCGCATACCAACATGACCTAGTCGTCTATGCCATAACCAACCTTTTGAGGATTTAGCAATGAAGCAAGTTTTAGGTTGGGCCTTTTAGTGAAATCAACAATGTATAGATCACCTCTACGCATACCGGTAAAGACCATTTTATGATTGTCTCGACGAAACACTTGGCAATCTACTTCAGTAAATAGGACATTGAAACCAAAATCAGCAAGTCTAGATACTAAAAGGAAGTTGTATCCAAGAGATTCAACGAGCATGACATTTTGTATGGAGGTATCATGTGATATGGCCACCTTACCAAGGCCAACCACCTTACCTTTTGAGTTGTCACCGAAAGTGACATACTTTTGAGGACTATCATTTTCAGCAAGCTCATGAAACATGTCTTTATCTCCGGTCATGTGATCGGTACATCCACTATCAAGAACCCATTCCTTTCCACCTGACATATATCCCCGAAGATTTGCCATAAGACCAAAATGTCTCATTGCATCATCAAGATCGAAGTCACTATCATCATCCTCGTCATAGTATCCATGTTCAACATCGTCATGTGGTGGATCAAATCCTAGAGAGGGTGATTCGTTAGAGTGAGTTTGACAATGATCTTGCTTATGAATTTTTATAGCTTCGGAAATAATATCACTAATAATTCCAACATCTCCTTTGGCACGCATAAGGTTTGTAAGCTCAAATAGACGATCACCAAACATAGGATCACTAGTATTCATCTTACTCAAAGCAATAGACTTATGGAGAATTTCATCAAGATTTTTCAAGGAATAATTTGGAAAGCGTTCCTCAAGAAATTTCCATATAGTGTAGGCACATTTAAGAGTAGGCAAACATCCAATCAAGTTTCTAGGCAATCCTCTAATGATAAGTTCGGCAGTTCTAAGATTCCTAATCATGTCAATTGACTCATCATGGGTAGGATGCATAGGATCAACATGAGGTGCACAAGGGCTAGCAATGTACTTGTTAGATGATATTGATTGAAGATTACAAGCACCTCATTTTTCCACTCATGAAAATACTCTCCATCAAGAATACACACTCTATGTCTAAGACTCCCCAAAGTAGACTCATCCATCTTCCTCCAATGGTGATTAAACCAAGGCAATGGAGACCAAAGCTCTGATACTACTTGTAGGACCTTGAGAAGAGGTGTCTAGAGGGGGTGTGATTAGACACTAAGTACCAAAGTTGCATGCTTTACTTTCCGCTGCTCATATACTCTTTGCATGCTTGCTTGCTATGTATTGTGAATGTTAAACTTGTGCCTAAACTCCAGTTAAACTTAAAGATCTTAAAAACTGCAACTTTGGTACTTAGTGTCTAATCACCCCCCCCTAGACACCTCTTCTCAAGGTCCTACACTTAGGCATGGTACATTAACTCCCTCCTCGTTTCTTATTTCGTCACATATCAACCAATGAGAGATGTGGGCCATGCATGCTTTCAATGACTTGAGACTACCAAACTTGACATGCAGTGGTTAGTTCATTGCATGTAATCCTATTAATTAGCAAAAAAGACATTAAGTTCTCTCGCTTTCCCCTTCGTCTTGGTCATGGTGCACAACCTTAGAGCATGGTTAATAGTATAGCCAGCTGTTGGCTATATCATGTTGCCATGTCATATAGAGCCATCACTTGTAGCCACTCATAAAATAAGGTTAGCTATAAGGCTGGCTATAAGAGTACTACTTTTTCTCATGTTCTCTCTCTCTTTATTCATATTTATTGTATATCGGCCTAGGAATCCGCATATAGCTAGGCTCTTGCATGAGAGCCCACTCCTCTTTTTCACTTGCTCTAAGATGACTTATACACCTAGACGGAGGGAGTAGTCTGAAGTCATTGGATGCATACGCACCCCACGTCTCGTATTGGGTGATTTCTTTTTCATGGCAAAAAACATGGAACGAGGTGGGTAGTTAATGCACCGCGCCTAAAAGTTTTGGGATTACTATTTGGTTTTCGTGACGTGAGTAATGCACCAGTATAGAGGGAATACAATAGTAGTCTTTGATTGCAATTTTTTGTTGGTAGCTTACAAAGCTCAGCGCTCGGTGAGTACAATAGTAGTCTGATTGATGAGACTTTAGATTTGAATCTACCAGAAGGAATAAAACAATACACCATGTATTTAGGGTGTGTTTAGATTATGTCCAAAGTGCACCTTAGCAAAAATTTGGTCATGACCCAAATATTGGTCTTTCTTTCGATGGTTGCCAATTTTTTGGCATGCCAATGAACTCTAGCCAACTCTACTTCATTTTTCCTGCCAATGTTGGCCAAATCATGGGCAACCAAAACCTCAACCAAAATTTTGGCTAGCCAATGCTTTCATGGGGCAACCTTGGGCACAAACCAAACACACCCTTATTTACAGAGGGAGTAGTACATTTTTTGTGACATGCATTACTAGATATTGCTAGTCAAATACTAAATCCAGATGGACGTGGTAGTACTACTAAATCCAGATGGTGGTCCTAGTACTAGTAGTAGTACTACCAATGTGAAGATCTTGCACCGGAGATGACGCCTGAGTATAGGCGCCGTGTTCGGCATAGCATAGTCAGCCTCACCATCTGCAGTCACTATCATCGTGGCTGTAGAGCTAGCCTACTTACAACTAGCCGTGTTTGATATAATTTCCCGTGCGTAGATGCCCATGTGTTGCACGGAACACCAAGATTGGGGGTGGACGGCGCCGGCAGAGGCCATCGCGCTAGATTTTTCCATGGCCTTCTAGATGTGGTGGGGAGGAGATAAGCTGATTGTGAGAGACAAGGAGTTGTTTGTAAATAGGGAACAAGTGCGGGCATCTTTTTGCAAAACTAGAGAAGTTTGGTTTGTATGCATCAGATCTATATCCAACGGCTATTGGTGAAAGATGGCAGGCACAACATCATCACCAACTCATGACCTCTTTGATTCGCAGGATTTTGAAAACGTAGGAATAGGACACGACAATATTACAAGTTTCAAACTGATATTACAAATGTTAGGAGTAATGCTGCACCTACGAAGAGAGAATTACTAGGACGTAAGAACTTTCATTACTTTAGGTGGATGCAGCATTATTGTACAAAATAAAATCCACCGTCCTGACAAGTCACTAATGGGCAAATAAATTTTCGAGTCTCTGGCCACTTGATGTTTCAAAAACAAATTCAGCTTCTGCGGAGACTTTGTCATTTACGCTTAGACGTTTGCGGTGATCAGAACACCTTTCCTTGTTGCTCCAGAGAACGCCAAACCTCATTACCTTGAGCACACTTGCCTTTAGAACAAAGAACTTGGCCAATTTAATCTCAGATGTGCTGCCTTGGTAGTTGATCAAATCAATTTCTGTAAGATGGAGATCAAGGCATTCGATGAGATTGTTATAGTGCAGCACATTTTTCACTTTCGGGTCTTTTTTTATCTACAAAAGAAGTGAACATATTAGAGCAGTTAGTTGTATAAGATTGTCGTGTCATCAGGAGGTACCAATATCATTTGTGTTTATTCACCCGCAAAAAAAATCAAGAGGTACCAATATCATTCGCTCATACGATAGGGTTGGCTGGCTAGTGATATTTTTTCACTCTCTCTCTCTCTCTCTCTCTCTCTCTCTCTCTCTTTTTCTCTTTCCTCTCATTTACCTAGGAGCACGTGAAGAGGTTGGGCATTTGTTGCCTTCCACTATGTGGCCGATGCCATATTTCTCAAAAGTATACCACATAATACGCATCGATGTCCAATAAAAAGATTTTGCCACCGCTCTCGCGATGCATGAGAGTTGGCACCGCAGTGCACACAGACCCACATGTATAAAGAAATCAATCAAACCAACTACACCAGCCTCTCACTCTTCCAAACAAGTGTTTTTATTGCCTCAGTCCTCTCTCTCCCATGCAAGTGTTTTTTCATTGCGTGAGTTAATTTGGCACCGGAGCAAATTAGGTGATCCAGATTGGGGCACTTGGTGAGCAATGGAGGGGCATCGATGCCAAATGCATCATAAGTGAATTTGGCACGTGTTTTGGCCTACATAGTGGAGGGCCGTTATAGCTCACTTTTGTACTACCTCGTATTTAGTGTAAAATTTTGACCATAGATTTACCTAAGTAAATGCCGATGCATGTCACCAAAAATTATACCATTTAAAATTATGTGCAAATACAAATCCAACGATATAATTTTTAGTGACATGCATTAACATTTTGTTAGTTAAATCTATGGTCTAATTTTGATACTACAAAATAGGAAGAGTAAACCAGTACGGAGGTAGTACTTGCTCTTAGGGTAACCATAGAGTTACTAGTCTAAGTTACTTTCCACTATGACTAGCCTAGGCTACTATATTAGTACAACAACAAAACGATGCAGGTGATCACGTGAGAGAAAATACTAAAAACATTTCTTTCGGTGTAGTGCGTAGATGCAGTTTTGAACACTACACTTGTCATCGTAATTTGGGAAAATTATGAAAAAAAATTGATCTACATTGTGATTACCATTTACTAATAGGAAAGAAGTTTCACCTTGATGAGTAGCTTCTCCGTGCACGGAAAGCATGTAAGGAATCCAACAACTTGATCCAGATTGGGGCCGATAGATTTTATTGCCAAGATCTTCACTGTGCACATAGACTAGGTCAAGCTTGTGGGAATCATTTCCTGGAAGACGGACGTAAATACATCAAGAAGAAATTTAAAAATGTGAATTTCAAGAAGACGGAGAAGAAGATGAGTGTTGTACCTGAATGATTACATATCCAATAAAGAGTTTGAAGAATTTGGCAGACGAGTACACCAACACTGTCAATTTCGGTGCGTCAATGACCCTAATTTTTGTTGGACCTTCTAGATCACATACAAGCAATCTCTCAAGGAAAGGCGCATTCTCAATGACCATAATGTGGAACAGCTGGAGTGATCTCTTCCCAATTGATGTCTTCTTGCAGGGCCAGCAAGACACATAAATCCATCGGAGATTCGTTGAGGCGATGTGGAGGCTAATGAACCCGTGGATCTGCGGAACTCGAGTGCAGTACAGCTCCAGAGCAGGTGCTCCATAGCCTGCTTCGAGATGCCAACGTCGAAGAGGTCGAGCTTCTTGAGTTGAGGGAGAAGAAGGGTGGGTGCGGGATTAATCTAGGGAAGATAGCAGGAGCTGAAGCTGGCACGACGCAACATTGGTGTGAGGCAGAGCTGAACTCCTCGAGATGATCTAGGGTGGGGGATAAGAACCATTCGTCGAACTTGGCTTGGACCTTGCAATTGGTACCAAACATGCGGATGTCAAGTCGTCTGGCTGGCCCAGGGTGCGATAAAAGGATCTTGGAGACTGCGGCCATGCGTTTGCAATCCCCGTCGCAGAGGTAGCTGTCGACGGTGAGGTTGAGGGGGATGCGGCGCCAGAGGGGGCTCCACTGCAAGGACAGCAGGGCAGTCCGCACGGCAGATTTGCTGGGAAGGAGGCCGATGATGACAAGCAGCATGTCATTGGGGAGGCTGCTGATGAAGTCCAGGATCACTGGATGCAGTTTTGGCTCGAGACGCCTCCGCTTGTTGGCTGCCTTGCCGTCCATCTCAACCGGCAGCGACGCTGGTGTTTTGTGTGGTGGTGTGTGTTGTGTGGTGGTGTGTGTTGTGTGCTGGCCTGCTGGGTGTGCGTGAGTGCATCCTTCTGTGCATGCCGTCGCACAATGGTGAATTGTGCGCGAGTGCGTCCTTCACGCGGAAGAAGTGTGTCCTCAATGCGCCCTCAATTTACTAGTGTGCGGGGTGCTACCCCGAGTGGTTTCAACTTTATTTACTTCACCACGTGTCAGAGGGGCCTCTAGTTTACTTATTTTCACCCACTGCCACATGGGCCAGCACACGAAGATAGAGAACACGAGCTGACAAGGCAGCGCGTGGACTGGTTGACCGGTCAACTAAACAATATACGGAGCTATACGCTGACATAGTGAGCATACAATCCGTCGGTATAAAGAGTTCGAGTGAGAGGGGAGGCCCGTGAGAGATAGCAGAGAGAGAGAGCTACTCCCTCCGTTCGATAATGTAGTGCCAACATTTTTTTTAAATTCAAAATTTGGAACTTTGACCAAGTTTATAAAGAAATTACTTATATCTACAATACCAAAGATAAATGATAGTATGAAGTAAGTACATGTTGTGATGAATCTAATGATCGTTCCAGATGTAAATGTTTTTCTCCACATATACCTGGTCTAACTTTTTTGAGGTTTGACTTTTCAAAACATCCATCTGATTATGGACGTGAGAGAGTACCTAACTAGAGGGAGTGTGTGTGAAATAGAAAGAGTGACTGGAAAAAGTGTGTGTACGTGTGTGAAAGAGACATGGACAACACATGATAAAAGTAGAGAAAAATCGTGTGTGTCTTATGCAAACATATCACACATGCATCTTCGACAGCGGAAGCAAGGTGAGGAGATAGTGTGTGGTTGTTTTCAACCAAGAGAGAAAGACCCCTAGCACGTGGCCAAGAGGGGTTTGACAAACAAGGGAGAGAGGTCGAGAGAGATGTATGGAGAAAATGCAGACATGGGGAGGAGAGAGTGTCACTACAAAAAAAGACACATCCGTGACATTTTGGGCCGAACGAAATTTTTTTCTGTCATACATATGACACTTCTATGACAATAATTGTGACAAAACCCGGTATCATCATAGATGTGGTGGGCTCCTACTTCTATAACAAAAAATCATGACAAAAAATGGGCTTTTCATCCTGGGCGGGCTGGAGACGCAGCTGCATGACATTGGGCCGTCCATGACGGAAAAAACCATGGTAGAAGCGAGGGGGGGGGAATTTTAGGGAGTTCCCGGTTACAGTGGGAGGTCGGGGGCCGAGCGATGCGCGTTTCTCTCGTACACGTACGCGCGTGTGTGCGAGGCATTGGCTCTAACTGAACCCAAGCAAGGCGTTGGGCTCTAACTGAACCCGAGCGATTGCACTACAGGCTACGCGTTACTGAACCCGAGCGATCGATCGATGGATGTTAACTGAACCCGATCAAGCGATTCCTTCGCTACTGCTGCTAACTGAAGCCGATCGATTGGATGAACGGTGAGCATTGTGGGGGGGGGGTTGGATGAACAGTGAGCAGTGGCGTTGCCTCTGGTTGAACAGGACCCCGTGGTGTGGAGGGCGGGATGAACAGTAGACGGTGGAGGGGTGCCCGTGGAAGGGTGGCTGAAGAGGACCCCGTGGTGTGGAGGGCTGGATGAACAGTAGACGGTGGAGGGGTACCCGTGGAGGGGTGGTTGAACAGTAGCTGGTGGAGTAGCGCGCGGTGGAGGCTGGATGAACAGGAGCCCGTGGAGGCTGGAGGAGGTCGATGGTAGCCCGTGGAGGCTGGAGGAGGTTGACGGTGGAGATGAACAGTATCCCATGGAGTCCCGTTTTGCGGTACGCCACACCCCTCCCGATGAATAGGACCCCCATTTCGACCGTAGGAGGTCCGTTTCGTCCGTTTTGCGGTACGGCACACCCCTCCCGATCAAGAGGACCCCCGTTTCGATCGTAGGAGGTCCGTTTCCTCCGTTTTGCGGTACGCCACACCCCTCCCGATCAACAAGACCCCATTTTGACCGTAGGAGGTCCGTTTCCTCCGTTCTGCGGTACGCCAGGCCTCGTTTCCATTGCCTGTTCCGTCCAAGCCCTCCCGTGAAAACGACCATGCATTCCGTTACAACCCAGCCGGTTGGCTCCCACGTATTCCGTTGCCTCCCGATGAACACGACGCATTCCGTTGCCTCCCCATGAACACGACACATTCCGTTGCCTCCCCATGAACACGACGCATTCCGTTGCCTCCCCATGAACACGACGCATTCTGTTGCCTCCCCATGAACAGGACGACGACGCAGTTTCTGTGTTCCGACCCAGCCACGTACACGAGCCCTCGCCGTACGTATGCGCGAGTAGGCGTTCGAGACCCCACCCGTATGTACATATACATGGACGTATTTTCTTTCTTGCACCCTGGTCGCTGTACGTACGTGTACATGCTACGGGCGCCTCTACTACGACACGTGCGCGCCTCTACATCCACCAGTATATATATGTACACGTTCGCGACCAGAATGACAACGCTACGTACGCTTTGACCAGATGGGTCCCGACTGTCAGGCACTTCCATGCGTGCGAAGATGTAGCTGGTGGGTCCCAGCAGTCAGGGGGGCGAATCGTTTTTTTTTGCCCGGACGCACTTCCTTGCGTGCAAAGATGTAGCTGGTGGGTCCCAGCAGTCAGGGGGACGAATCATTTTTTTTGCCCGGACACACTTCCTTGCGTGCGAAGATGTACCTGGTGGGTCCCAGCAGTCAGGGGGAAACGTTTTTTCGCGAAATACAGTGGCCCGTCCGGTGGGTCCCAGCTGTCAGGTGGAGGAATCATTATTTTCTGCGTAATAAGGAGGCACTTCCTTGCTGCGGCTGTGGACCCAGCTTTCAGCCTCTCCACATATAGTCCACGTCCGATGGAAGTCGTTCCTTGACCACGTTGACCACGCCGTGCCGAGAGCACCAGGGGGGTGGACGACAGCGAGGCCTAGGAAGGGGACGACGCGGAGCCGGGGAAGACGCGGCAGTGGAAGCTCGCGCGGAGAGGAGTACAAGGGTTCACTGGTTTGGCTGCGGTGTGAGGCTGTCGTCGCCGTAGGGCCTGGCCAGCGGTGGGAATAGTAGGGGGCGGTGAGGCCTCCACGGCAACACATCCGGCCACGGGAGGCAGGAGCATGCGGCACGACCGGCGCTACTTTGGGCGGCTGGAGCAAGAAGACCAGAGGTTGAAGAAGCACTACGGCCGTTGGATGGACATCGTATGGTCACTGGAGCTAGAATCATTTATATTGACTAAGTTGACAAAGCCCTCCGTCCCCGTCAACTTAGTAGGACAACAAGTCAGCCTCCCACCAAGGTGGGTTTCTAGCTAGCAAGGTGTATTCATTTTTTTGTGCATAATAAGGAGGCACTTCCGGTGGGTCCGAGCTGGCAGCAGGGGGAACATTTTTTCGCAAAATACGGTGGCCCATCGGGTGGGTCCCAGTAGTCAGGGGCAAACGTTTTTTTGCAAAATACTGGTGGGCGTCTGGTGGGTCCCTGCTGTCAGGTGGAGGAATAATTATTTTTCCGCGTAATAAGGAGGCACTTCCTGGCGGCTGCCGTGGACCTAGCTGTTAGCCTCTCCACGTATAGTATTCTTCCGATGGAATTCGGTCGTTGACCACATTGACCACGCCGCGCCGAGAGCACCACGGCGGTGGATGATGGCGAGGCCTAGGAAGGGGACGACGCGGAGCCGGGGAAGACGCGGCAGTGGATGCCCACGTGGCGAGGAGTACGAGGGTTCACTGGTTCAGCTGCGCTGCCGTCGCCGCAGAATAACAGGGGGTGTGGGTGAGTGGAGTGGAGGGATGGCTTGGCCAGCGGTGGGAGTAGTATGGGGGCGGTGAGGCCCCTGTGGTAGCACAGCCGACCATGGGAGGCAGGAGTAGGCGGCACGACCGGTGCTGCTTTGGGCGGCTGGAGCAAGAAGACCAGAGGTTGAAGAAGCACTACGGCCGTTGGATGGACATCGTACGGTCAGTCGAGCTAGAATCATGCATATGGACTAAGTTGACAAAGCCCTTCGTCCCCGTCAACTTAGTAGGCCCACTATACTGGGTCCCAGTTAGCAGGGGAGTATTCATTTTTTTGTGCGTAATAAGGAGGCACTTCCTTGCGTGCGAAGATATAGCTGGTGGGTCCGAGCTGTCAGCGGCGGTAACATTTTTTCGCGAAATACAGAGGCCCTTTCGGTGGGTCCCAGATGTTAGGTGGAGGAATCATTATTTTGCGCGTAATAAGGAGGCATTTCCTTGCGTGCGGCCATGGACCCAGCTGTCAGCCTCTCCACGTACATTCCACTTCAGATGCATGTCGGTCGTTGACCACGTTGACCACGCCACGCCGAGAGCACCAGGGCGGTGGACGACGGCGAGGCCTAGGAAGGGAACGACACGGAGGCAGGGAAGACTCGGCAGTTGTTTTTGTTTCCCACGCGGAGGGGAGTACGATTGTACGAGGGTTTACTGGTTCGTCTGCCATCGCCGGAGAATAACAGCAGGTGTGGGTGAGTAGAGGGATGGCTAGGCTAGCGATGGGAGTACGATGGGGCGGTGAGGCCTGCGCGGCAGCACAGCCGGCCGCGGGGAGGAGGGAGCAGGCAGTCCCGCCGGCGCTTGTTTGAGCGGCTGGAGCAGGAAGAGCAGAGATTGAAGAAGCACGACGGCCATTGGATGGACATCCAACAGTATACATGCCATCTGTGGAAAGCCTCAAATCTGTGGAAAATAGCATACAACCCAACTGCCATTATTTCATATAATTTACAGCCCATTTGCTAATTCTTACGGGTTTTTTGGAGCCCATATTCTTTTTGTTAGCATTACAGCCCATATTGTGGCCACAGTTAAAAAATTATACGAAATTTTGCATATGTCGGTGCGGTCTGAACTGTTTTTAATCCCTAAATTTTGAGTCACATTCAGACTGATTTTAAAAATAAATGTATATCAATATAAAATCCAATAAATTTTCCACGCATAAAAATCAATGCAATTTAAAATCTCGAAATGAAAAAAAGATATTTGAAACTAATTGCCGGTTTGATGTGTTTTAAAAATGTACAGCCCATTTCTCATTACTGATAGGCCATTTTCTCGGCCAGCCGAATGAAGCTCTCCCCGTCTTGAAAGATTTGCAGCCCAACAGGCCTAATAAAGCGACTTACTTGACAAATCACAAAAAAAACTGGGCTAGCCATTTTCAGAAAGAAAAAAAACTAATGGGCTGGTCTGTGGTAAACATAAAAGAAAAGGCTGTCTAGACAGGCCAGAGTGTCCCGCACAGCCCAGTTGACACCCTGCTTCCGTCTCAAAAACAAATTAGATAAATGCCACTCCAATTATGGCGATTCATAAAAATGCCACTGCAATTTCCAAACTTTGAAGAATGCCACTGCAAGTTTTGCAAACTTTGAAAAACGCCACTGCAGTTTCCAAACATTGAAAAACGCCACTCCAGACTTCGAAAAATGCCACTAGAAATGGCATGAAATGGCACTTTTCAAAGTTTGGAAATTGCAGTGGCATTTCTTGGATACACTAGATTTGGAGTGGCATTTATCAAATTAACCCAAAACAAAAATAACTGTGCGAGCTGCTGGGTCCCTGGTGTCAGCCGCTTGTTGTGCAATTCTCTTTTATTGACTACGTTGACAATGGCATGGGACCCAGATGTCTGAAATCCACTAGGAGGAGCCATTTTTTTATTGGCTTGAAATAAAGAGGCACTTGCTTGCATACTGCCATGACCTTGGCGGGTCCCTGCTGTCGTCCTCTCCATGTACAATCATCTCCTTATTGTGTACGCGTCAACTTGCTAGGCCCACAAGTCAGCCTCTAAACCCGTGGAGGACAAATACAACCCATTTAAAAAAATAACATCCCATTCCATACGTTCAAATGGAGAGTTCAACATTCAGAGCAAAGTAACAGGTCTGATCCACATATAGAGTACTGAACTTCCACGTTGACAACCATCATAGCCAAGTTAACTATCAGCTCCCAATAATACTCTAGTAGCATACAAGTACTAACTTACTCTTAGCAAACTAGACGATGCCGGCCGCCATCTGTGGTAGACGCTAAACGCCGGCACTGGCGTCGTGCGCCTCGCCTCGGACTTGCAAGAGGTGCGATAGGGCGTGTTGCTTGTGCGCGTTGGCTCTTTCCATGCCGGCGTGGTCCACCGAAGATTCGGCTTCCAAGCGGGAAACCCACTTGACGAACTGGTAGTAAAGATCGGTGTCGCGAACGCGTGCGTGCCCGACAACCTCCAGAGCTATTTGCCGGGCGCCGGCCTCCATGTAGTCAGCCCAGTTGCGGGCGCTCTGCTCGCAACTCAGAGCGTCGGTGCGCTGCTGCTCCATGTCCGCTGGCAGCGCAAATCGGCGATACGCTGCTCCTCCGCCAGGCAGTCGCGCTCCATCAACTCTTGCTCCTCCGCCATGCGGTCACGCCCCAACAACTCCTCGATCTCCGCATTGCCATCTAATGACAGATAGAATGCCTCCTCCCTCCGTCTGCCTTCCGGTGAAAACCCGAACACTAGTTCCGACAGTGACCGCCTCCGGCGTCGCCTACCACGGACGGGCGGCGGCATGGCGGATGTGGCGAGCAACGTCTGGCTGGTGGGGGCTTATGAGGATTTGGCGAGTTGGGTCACGGTGGCACCGGAAAAGGCCAGGAAACAGTACTTATAGGAGGAAGGTAGCGCGACGGTCATCGGAATTCAATGCATAATGGCTTAGCACGCCAGCTTGCCATGGAAAACTAGAGAAACTGAAATTATGACTGTGCCGTCCCGTCCCGTCTGGGTCGCATGCCGGCATGGCGGTCAAACAAGTTCACTCAAATCATCTCCCTCCTTGTCAATAATGATTCCACGGATTTAAAAAGCCCGCAACAATTAAAGCGTATCTTTTTTCGCATCAGTTAGCTGCCTTAATTATGGACGGCTGCATGCAGGCACTCAGAATCGCTCGCAGGCAGTACGCGAAGCAGCATGCAATGAGTCGCAGCCGAGGGCACGCATGCAGCCACTTAAATCGCTGGAATTAGTTAGGCTGAAACTTCTACATGCCGTTAATTATTGCCATGCCTTGGTCTTGCTGCTTTGCTCACGGGACTAATAAACTCAGACGGAGGGAGTACCTTGGTTGGTGAGAGGTTTGAGTTAAGCCCTGCAAACCGGAAAGGAGGTACTAGTACGTGCGTGATCCGCTATTTATTTGTGTAGGATCGAGTAGGTCGTTTCTTGAATTGAGCCCTGCAAACCGAAAAGGAGGTAGTACGTGCGTGAGCTGCTATTTATCCGTGTAGGATCAATAGTGTAGCTTGTCAGTTTCTTCAGAGGTAGGCATTTATCCGTGTAGGATCGATAGTGTAGCTTGTCAGTTTCTTCAGAGGTAGGCATTTTTATTCAAAAAACTGTCACTTCGCATCTTGCGTCGCAAATAAAACTGCCAGGAGCGCATTTGTAGGCTAGCTAGTGATCGATCAGTAACTTGTAAACACTGAGCGAACAGAAATAAGTAACTGTTAATGCATCTCAATGATTCACCGATCATATACAAATATGTAGCTCCAAAAGCAAAGATCAGCCACTTCGGATCTTGCGTCGCAACTAAAACTAACTAGTACGATTCCCATACATAAGATCAACATGTTAGTGCATCTCAATGATTCACAGATCATATACAAATATTTAGCTCCAAAAGCAAAGATCTAGAAAAAACATCTGTTCTTCCTACTAACATGGATGCTTCTCTTGGCCAACATTCCTTACAGACTGAAAGACAAATTTGTTTGTGAAGTCTACAATTCCTCTTGCAAACGTAAGTGGTTTCACCAACAGCTGGAACCATGAGAATGAACCACACATGATGGAGAAACATCCACTGCAATATGATTTGGTCTTCTCTCGATCACACCACGAGACTAATTTCGGAATACAAACTTTAACTTAGGCAAAATGATGCCCATTGTATAATCTGACCAAAGCAATGAAGCACCTAGTGTTGGCCAATAAATAGTATAGTACTACTTTTCCGCAGTCCATGCAGTGACTATCCAATCTTTCTTTATCTATTTTCAAATGGCACTTCATGCAGTGACTATACTATTCTCTTGTGCAGTTCAACCAAAATTGTGGACACTTTGTTTGTTTGCCAAATAGCAACGGGCAGATATCTCTGTCTGCACAAATATCAAGCAGCTAGTAAACATATACCACACCTTGTATTTTCGGTTTAAACATGTCTCTTCCGCTTAGCATCTGTCATGTTCTGCACTGGACAATCTGATACAGTTATGTTTTGCCCTGGACAATTTCATACTGAATTGATTTGCTGGTTCAGAGCAAAAATATAGTGCCCATTCTTCATCAGACCAAGGATATCCATGTTCGCAGTGATGGAAGAGGTGAAATCGATACAACCGAAATTGAGCATCCAATCATTGAATCCTGTCTTGCACCTCCAATGTAGGTCCACCCTGCCAATAAATTCACATGCAAACCACTAGTATTACTATCTAATGACAGTAGAAAAAGAGTAGCAAGATAGTAGCAAACCATGTACCTTCCTAATGAACAGCTCATAGGCCACCAATTGGATATAAAGGTTTGGAAAAAACATGCTCCTAATGTTGAACCAGTTGGACTTTTTGTGTAGTTCCACTAAAATCAAGCATCCCTATTTGCATAGATATTGAAAGTGTGATTACTCTAAAAGTGGCACTAGTTGAAGCATAGACTCACAAATATAAGCATTCCAATTTCTTAATGGGAAAAGGTAGCAAGACTGTTTCTAACCACCTGTTTGAAGGAATAAATAAAGCAACAACGGCTGATGTCAGGAAGGCATACATAGTTTTTTCTGAAAAACTGAGCCATTCAAGACCTTTCCTCTTCTTTTAAGCAATTTTTGTGTAGTTCTACTAAAATAAAATGCCATCACCGCCTTGACAATTCAGTGACATTGTACAAAAGGAAATGACTTAACATTACATCATGATGTCAGGTATGTAGTCGACATGCATTAGAGACAAACATACAGACCTCCTCCGATAACATAATGAACATTAATTTTAACAAAGGTGTGACTAGCTTTACCGGGATAATTTTGAGTGAACTCTACACCCTTTGTTCCTTAATATAAGACGTTTCGCGGTTCAATTTAAAGTACCCAAACGACTAGTATTTAGAAAAATAGGTAATAGTTTTCTTGAGCACATATCTGGGAAAGATTGCCACACTTTATTTATGTCCATACGCTAATGCAACAACATTTGAATACTACAAATATACACTAATCCAGTGGCTAGTGCAACAGTAGAGTAGTTAGTTTATTACAGGGCATAGTGCAATGGTTTTACTAAACAGATTTCAATAAACTCTAGCACTGGAAGGTTTTTATAAGAATTAACAATACAGAATATAAAGGTAACAAGTTTCAGCATTGGTATACTAGCTGTGCATGAGCATTAAACCAAATACAAAAGTCTGAAGGTAACTAGCCTTATTAACTAATGATAGTATAGAAAAATTGCCAACCATGTACCTCCAAGGTAAATATCATTTCGAACTCGGGGGGACCTTAAAAATTGCTATCCCAATTGAGGGAGTCCCGGACTAGGGGGTGTCCGGATAGCCGAACTATCATCTTCGGCCGGACTCCTGGACTATGAAGATACAAGATTGAAGACTTCGTCCCGTGTCCGGATAGGACTTTCCTTGGCGTGGAAGGAAAGCTTGGCGATACGAATATGTAGATCTCCTACCATTGTAACCGACTCTGTGTAACCCTAACCCTCTTCGGTGCCTATATAAACCGGAGGGTTTTAGTCCGTAGGACGAACAACAATCATACCATAGGCTAGCTTCTAGGGTTTAGCCTCTCTGATCTCGTGGTAGATCTACTCTTGTACTACCCATATCATCAATATCAATCAAGCAGGAGTAGGGTTTTACCTCCATCGAGAGGGCCCGAACCTGGGTAAAAACATCGTGTCCCTGATCTCCTGTTACCATCCGCCTAGACGCACAGTTCGGGACCCCCTACCCGACATCCGCCGGTTTTGACACCGACATTGGTGCTTTCATTGAGAGTTCCTCTGTGTCGTCATCTTTAGGCCCGATGGCTCCTTCGATCAGCAACAATGATGCGGTCCAGGGTGAGACTTTTCTCCCCAGACAGATCTTCGTATTCGGCGGCTTTGCACTACGGGCCAATTCGCTTGGCCATCTAGAGCAGATTGAAAGCTACGCCCCTGGCCATCAGGTCAGATTTGGAAGTTTGAACTACACGGCTGACGCCCGCGGAGACTTGATCTTCGACGGGTTCGAGCCACAGCCAAGCGCGCCACACTGTCACGATGGGCACGATCTAGCTCTGCCGCCGAACAGTGCCCTGGAGGCCGCACCAGTGTCCGCTCCGACCCTTAGCTCGGAGTCGACTGCGCTGATTGAGGACAGGTGGCTGGACACCGCCTCGGGGGCTGCTATCTCTACGGCGATCGAGCCGAACACCAACCCTGTCCTTTGCGAAGCTCGCGACTCCAAGGTGCCGGACTCCTCTTCGGACTCCAAACCTTCCGCGCCCCTGCCAATCGAATCCGACTGGGCGTCGATCATGGAGCTCACTGCCGCGGAGATCTTTCGGCACTCGCCCTTTGGCGACATCTTGAATTCACTAAACTCTCTCTCTCTATCAGGAGAGCCCTGGCCGGACTATGGTCAGGAAGGTTGGGATGCGGACGATGAAGAAATTCGAAGCCCACCCACCACCCACTTCATAGCCACTGTCGAAAGTTTAAACGACGTGCTCCACTTTGACTCCGAAGACATCGATGGAATGGACGATGATGTAGAAGACAAACATGAACCAGCACCTATAGGGCACTGGACAGCCACCTCATCTGACGATATATACATGGTGGACACACCTAAAGGAAGCGACGATGAGGAACAACGGGACGTCATGAGGGATCATTCCCTCAAAAAGCAGTCAAAACAGCGACGTAAGCACCGTCAAAGTCCCGCCTCGACAAAGACAACAGCCATGCAGACCCAGCCATAGAGCAGGGCGAACCGGTGGACGACGAACATGCTATCGAGCAACCGTCCGAACAGGACAATCTGGATAAACAACCCGTCCCCAACGAAGATAACAGTCCAGACGATCTCACGCCGGACAAGTTACTGGAGCAGAAGAACCTCCACGAAAGGCTCGTCGATACTGCGCGTAGCCTAAAAAAGCAGAAGCAGAAGCTCAAAATAGCGGAAGATGCGCTCAGAATCAGATGGAGCAAAGTGCTCAACACCGCAGACAAATACGGCGATAGTCGCTGAACAAAGAGCTACCCGAAGCGAAAACTACTGCCCGAATTCGATGAGGAGACCGTAGAGCCCGCGCAATCAAAAAACAAGGAGACCACTCGGTCGGATAGACGACCCCATGGCAAACATAGAGCAGCAAACGGCTCCACACACAAGCCGGCCCGCGATCCGCACACGGATTCGCACCAAAAAGATGGCCCAGTTAGATCTATCTACGGGCCAAGAAAGCAAGCTCTAGTAAGCAATGCAACACATCAAATATGCGAATACTATGGTACACCTAAATACAGGGGCCCGCACACCCCCTATGTTTCACCGACGAAGTTCTGGATTATGAATTCCCAACAGGATTCAAGCCCGTAAACATAGAGGCATACGACGGAACAACAGACCCTAGAGCCTGGATCGAGGATTACATCCTTCACATACACATGGCTAGAGGAGATGACCTCCACGCCATAAAATACTTACCCCTCAAGCTCAAAGGGCCAGCCCGACATTGGCTCAAAAGCCTCCTCGGAAACACCATTGGAAGTTGGGAAGAGCTCGAGGATGCTTTTCGGGCAAATTTTTAAGGGACCTATGTCCGACCTCCGGATGCAGACGATTTAAGTCACATAGCCCAACAACCCGGAGAGTGAGCTCAAAAATTCTGGAACAGATTCCTCAGTAAAAAAAACCAAATAGTCGACTGTCCGGACGCTGCAGCCTTATCAGCTTTCAAACACAACGTCCGAGACGAATGGCTCACCAGACACCTCGGCCAAGAAAAGCCAAGAACAATGGCCGCATTAACAAGCCTCATGACCCGCTTTTGCGCGGGAGAGATAGCTGGCTGGCAAGATGCAGTACCAGCGACCCAAGTACATCCGAAGTCAGGGATGGAAACGGGAAACCACGACGCAGCAAGGATCAGCGCCGAACCAAGGGAAACAGCCCGAAGAGCATGGCAGTCAACGCCGGATTCAAAAGCTCACGGCAGAATCATAAAAAACTGCCCCCTAAGGATAATAGGGACGAGCTATCTAACTTAAACAAAATCTTGGACAAGGTATGCCAAATCCACAGTACCCCCGAGAAGCCTGCAAATCATACCCACGGAGATTGTTGGGTCTTCAAGCAGTCCGGCAAACTCAACACCGAACACAAGGGGCTCGACACACCAAGCGAGGACGATGACGAACCCCACAAGCAAAGCACCGAACAACAAAAGAATTTCCCACAAGAAGTCAAATCAGTAAACTCACTTTGCGTGACAAAAGGGAAAAACAGAACGGCGCCCATAGATATACGCGCCATACGGCCTATCCCAGAGGAGTCCCGCCATTGGTTGTCAAAATCAATCACCTTCGACCATCAGGATTACTCTAGAAGTACCTGGAATGCAGGATGGACTGCCTTGATATTAGATCTGATAATCGACGGACTCCAATTTACACAAGTCCTAATGGACAGCGGCAGTGATCTAAACCTGCTATATCAGAACACAATCCGCAAAATGGGGATAGACCCAACCAAAATTCGCCATAGCAACACTTCCTTTCAAGGGGTAATGCCAGGCCGATATGCCCATTGTACGGGCTCTCTATTGCTAGAAGTTGTGTTCGGCTCACCCGACAACTTCCGCCGTGAAAAGTTAACCTTCCACCTCGCCCCATTTACAAGTAGCTATCAGGCACTACTGGGGCATGAAGCTTTCGCCCGCTTTAACGCAATACCGCATTATGCATCCCTCACACTGAAAATGCCCGGTCCACGAGGCATCATATCCTTAAAGGGAAATATCGAGTGTTCCTCGAGCGCGGAAGATTGTGTGACTGCCTCGACGGCCACACACTAAACCGGCTTCACTAATCCAAGCACCTGAACAGGTCGTTCAGACCCCGGACACGGTTAGACGAGTCCGGCGTAAACATACAGGGGCTTACCAGCCGCATACCCCCGCACTAGGGACTCCGTGCATATACAACAAGAGACAATTAAGCTCAATTTTATTCATTTTTTGAAACGTACTTTGTTTATTTAATATAACGTACATTTTCACACGATCTTGTTCAACTAAGTTCCTCTCTTTTATAGATGAACACTGTGCGACACCCGTCCAGGATACGGCACAATGGAGACACAGGCGCAGACGTGCAGTAGGGACCCGTTGCAAGGATTCTTTTTAGATTAAGACCCTACTTAAACCTTTTTTACTGTCTCTTGTTGATACACATCCCCTGGTTTCTTACTATAACCGAGGAGGAGGCTGGCATTTTGGCATAGGCCACGTCAGAATTTTGCGCGTACCTGGATACCAGGGGCTTACTACACAGGGCGTTGTTCGACCCGTTTTCATAAAGACTGAATACCTTAGGGAGTGTTCAGCGTCTCGAGTTAGGCCTTATATGCATCAGCTCCAAATCATGTCTTTGGTCAAATGTTGGGTTTGGCCGGCTCCTGTGTTTTGCTGCCTTACGTTCCGCTCTATTGGCTAACGCGGCACCAGGAGAACTACTTCGATTGTGCCCCGGTTCGGCCAGGCGAGCACCTCAGTAGAGAAAGCCGAAAACTGACTGTCATGATATAGCATGAGACTGGTCAACCACTCAATGACCCGCTGGAATCTATAGGATTCCTCCGCATTGACGAAGGTCCATTTCCCGGTCAGGCACATATGCGCCCCGAATTCGGGTGAGCGCGGTGCCCCTAGGGGCTATATAGTAGCCCCACTGTCAAACTCCTATGGCTAAGTGAAAGTGATAAAGCATTATAGTCCAGTTGCCTAGTTTGCTACACTACCACCTCCTTTGTAGGACCAAGACATTGGATCAAGTGTGAAAATGCGCCTTTTGCAAACACCCCCGCATTATATGCGTGGGGGCTGAAGCCGAAGACTGCCATCTTTCAGGTTATATACACATATACATCAACGGTCGCACAGGAGGTATTTTAATTCTTGCAGGCACAAGTATAAAAATCTTTTATATTTCATCGAAACATTGTTTCACAATAAATACATGTTATTCGAACATAATATCCTTTGAGCACTGCATCTCTATTAAACGAGCGCCCTGCAGAACTTCCTGAAAATAGTGCTCGACAGGTACTCGGCTTCCGTCTGAATCTTGGGATGCAACATTGGTGGCCTTCATCTCCGCCCAGTATGTCTTGACACGGGCAAGAGCCATCCGCGCACCCTCTATGCATGCCGACCTCATCATTGCATTGATATGTGGCAGCACACCAAGGAACTGCTGCACCAAGCCAAAATAACTCTTCGGCTCGGGCCTTTTCGGCCACAAAAGACTCACGACATCCTTCATGGCAAGTCCGGATAACCTATTCAGCTCCGCCCATTCGGCCAGGCGATCGGTTAATGGAAGAGGGCGCTCTGGATTATGGAACTGCGACCAAAAAACCTTTTCCATTTCATGATCCTTTTGATCTCGGAAGTGTTCGGCCGCGTCCACGGCACTTGCCGCCAAGTCCAGATAAGCATCCTCCGAACTCCACAGCCGGTCCAACTGAGCATATTTAGGATCCATGAACTTCCTCCGCAGCAGGAAGGGCCTTCCAGCCGCGATATCTCCGGCCTGACGCAGCTCCTCCTTCATAGCTCTCATCGCAGAGCGAGCATCCTTGGCCTCGATAGTGGCCCTCTTCAGGTCCTCTTGCACCGCTTGATCTTCCTTTTCAAGAAGCTTGCAGCGGTCGGCAGCATTCTTCAACTTCATGGCCATCTCGGCCATTTCCTTCTTGCCTCGGCAGTGAGCAGCCTGTTCAGCTTTTAGCTCTTCGGCCGCCTTTAAGGCAGCCGCATCACTTTTTCTGGCCTGCTCCTTGGCTCGGGCGAGCTCCACCTGAAGGTTCTCCATGGCAGCGGCACCATCTGCATCAAGTGTACATGTTGTAAGGCGCGGGCATCAAGCTCCCTTACCAGGTGTCCGCGGAGAAATCACATACCTTGTGACTCGTCAAGACGCTTATTGACAAGCGCGATGTCGGCATCCGCCACGTCAAGTTGCCGCTTTAGTTCGGCAAATCCATCAGTTCGGCTAGCCATGGGACATTTCGCCACCTACATAGGGAGGGCGACATATTATACCTGGGATTATGATCCTCGGCGCGCTGTCATTTTTGACAACACACCGAGTCTCACGGGCTACTATCTACACAGGGCGCATTTTATATGCGGAACTGTCAAAAGGTACATCGTTTCGCATACCTCAAAACCTGTCAGTAAACTTCTGACGGCTTCGTGCAATCTGCTCTCAGCGGATGAAATCCTTTCAATCACCGTACCCATTAACGCACGATGATCTTCTGAGATAGACGCTCGCCCGAGCAGATCCTTCAGCTCCTCCGACCATACACCAGATGGTGCCGGACTCGTCTGATGGCCTTTTTTGAAGGCCAGATGCGGAGGGCTTTGAGGGGAAATATGACTGCCTTCCGGCCCCGCCGGACTCAGAGATACCCTCCGCAACGACAACTCAGGCTCGCTCGCCTCGCACGATGGTACGGCATGGGGAGGCGTTTCACTCTCTATCATCTCCAGACGAATATCCGCCGAAGATGAGCTCTGCTGAGAAGGGCTGAGATCCGAACTACAAGGTAAAACTTAGGTTATCTTCATCAGAAATAGGGCTGGGATATCCTTTATTTTCATAAAAACTCCCCTTTTTACTTACGGCTCGGTGGAGGGCTGATCCCCTTAGGGGTATAATGCCGCCGAGGCATCTCTCGGCGCAGGACCCTCTGACGAAGATTTCTTTCCCCACTTTGAGAACATGGTCTCCGGGTCTTCAGAGGCGGTCCTCTTCTTCCCTTGGATGGAGGGATTCTCGATCCCTCCTTTCCTGGCATCCTCCTTCGTGGAGGCGGTATCTCCCTTGTTCCACCCTTCACCTTCTTCCAAAGGCGCAACCTCCAGCATCCTGGTTAACACGGGATCCGACGTGGTCTCAGGGAGGGGGCCGGACACCTGATCAACTTTTCTTTCGCTATCCACTCCTGTTCAAGGGACAACTCTTTTAAAGGGCAAGTTTGTGATAAATATGGGATAGCGTGTCCGAGTACAGGGCTACTTACTTGAGTATCCGGGCGATTGCAGCTCAGACATGCATCCTCGGTCAAGTCCGGACACATCTCTTGTGATCCGAAGAAAAGCTTGCACATCTCCACGGGCGTCGCGCCCATAAAATGTTGGAGAGCTCGTGGTCCCTCCGGGTTAAATTCCCACAGGCGGAGGGGGCGACGTCTGCAGGGCAGGATGCGACGAATCAGCATAACATGCGCTACTACGACCAGAGTGATCTCTCTCTAGGAGGTCTCGAATGCGGCCCTGTAACAAGGGCACGTCCTTGGACGATCCCCAGTCAAGCCCTTTATTGATCCATGACACTAGCCGTGGTGGAGGACCTGAGCGAAAGGCAGGTGGTGCCACCCATTTGGTGCCCCTGGGAGCTATGATATAAAACCACTCTTGTTGCCATAAGCTGAGCTCCTCTTGGAAAGAGGCCTCGGGCCACGGAGCATCATCATTCTTGCTTATAACATCCCCTCAGCACTCTGCCTATTGCCCCTTGATCATCTTCGGCTCCACTTTGAAGGTCTTGATCCACAATCCGAAGTGAGGGGTAATACGGAGGAAGGCTTCGCACACGACAATGAACGATGAGATGTGGAGGATGGACTCCGGATCCAAACCGTGAAATTCCAACCCATAATAAAACATTAGCCCCCTCACGAAGGGGTCCGTCAGGAAGCTTAGCCCCCGAAGGAAGTGAGACGTGAACACCACGGTTTTACCAGGCTTGGGAGTGGGAATAACCTGCCCTTGGGCAGGCAACCTATGCGAAATTTCGCTGGTTAGATACCTGGCGTCTCTTAGCTTTAGTATGTCTTCTTCCGTAATGAAGGAAGGCATCCACTGGCCTTGCAGGTCGGAGCCGGACATCATTGAAGGTCCGAAGCGCCTGAATCTGGAGCTTTGGGTGTTGGAACTCGAGGCAAGGGGCGGATTCGATTGAGATTGAAAGAAGGGAGTGGAGCCTTGGTCTCTTTATAAAGAGGTTGAATACCAAGAGCCTTCCCCGTGACCGTTCGGGACTCGCCTTCGATAGAGGAGATGTGCAACGGGCACGGTTGGGTTACCCACGCCCGTATTGATGAAAATCCCGGAATAAGGGGACACAGTCTCTGCTTTGACAAGACGGGCCAAGGAAACCGCCTCGCTAAACGCGCTGAGGTGGGACAGTAAAAACGATTCGAATAAAGGCTTGGCCGTGGGGTGATGTCACGCCACGGAATACGTCAGCAGATTGAATTTGTGTAAATATTATTCTCTCTACGGTGGTATGTGGAGCTTATTTTGCAGAGCCGGACAATATCCTTGTGTTCCAAATCTTCTATGAAGTATTCGGAGGAGGAACCCGCCTTGCAATGTCGAAGACAATATGCACGCCGGACTCGTCGTCATTGAAGCCTGGTTCAGGGGCTACTGAGGGAGTCCCGGACTAGAGGGTGTCCGGATAGCCGAACTATCATCTTCGGACGGACTCCAGGACTATGAAGATACAAGATTGAAGACTTCATCCCATGTCCGGATAGGACTTTCCTTGGTGTGGAAGGCAAGCTTGGCGATACGGATATGTAGATCTCCTACCATTGTAACCGACTCTGTGTAACCCTAACCCTCTTTGGTGCCTATATAAACCGGAGGGTTTTAGTCCGTAGGACAAACAACAATCATACCATAGGCTATTTTCTAGGGTTTAGCCTCTCTAATCTCGTGGTAGATCTACTCTTGTACTACCCATATCTTCAATATCAATCAAGCAGGAGTAGGGTTTTACCTCCATCGAGAGGGCCCGAACCTGGGTAAAAACATCGTGTCCCTGGTCTCCTGTTACCATCCGCCTAGACGCACAGTTCGGGACCCCCTACCCGAGATCCGCCGGTTTTGACACCGACACCAATCTTGATAATCGATCAAACATAAAAACTCGATCGAACGAATCAAGAGAATAGCCGGAGGAGGAGGTCCCCACTCTTGACCTTTCCTCTTGTCTTCAGAACTGTCTGTGCAGTTTAACCAAAATAAAATGACATCGGCGCCTTGGCATTTTGGTGACACTGTACAAAAAAATAACTTATCTCAGTGAAAGTGAGGTATGTAATCTATAAGCATTAACAGTGCAAAAATCTGAAGGTAGTAACAAGTTTCATCGTTGGTATACTGGCTGTGCAACAGCATTAGAATGCATTAGCTGAAAAATCTTTAATACATCCACAATCAATAGCTAACCCTGAAATAATCCAGTGACATTAAATGGCATTGCTTAAATTTATCGGTGGCATTAGACTGAGAGCGGCATTAGTTAAATGTGGCATCACTTTAGCAGTAGCATTGCTTGACTTGAATGCTGGCGTTATACTAACAGCAAAAAGAGTGGCAATAAGAGCATGGGAGGCCCATTCGGACAGTGGGCGCACCAGTACGATGTACCTCCACGGACGCAGAGTGGTGAGGGAGGTATGGTTGCCCAGAGCAACAAATATCCAGGCAGCATATGTGGATTACGTCCCATTTTTGTTCTCTTTAGCCACCTTTTTCCTATGCGAGGACAACAAACCGATCGACCTGGTCATTCTCTATTGCGTTATCATGCCTTTCTACCCTTCTTCAACCAAGAGACACGAGACTCGTTCCTTAGCTACTGATTTTTCCCTTTTCAACCTAGATGCGGGTTCGATGCCTACTCTCTTGGACAGTACAGTCTCCCTTCCTTTCCTTATTCAACCCAGACATGGATTAGTCTGCATGAAGTAGGGTTTCCTTTAATAGTGCAAATTATGGTTTTCGTCTGCATGGCCAGCAGAGCAGAGGATGGCAAATTGGGAAGATGGTGGAGTGGAAAAAGATCCACATGCAACGACGTGGCAGATGGGGCAATAGAACAAGGTTATGGTTCGAAAAGAGGTAGCATACCTGAGGGTCAGCGGGAAGTGGCTTCGCTCGTGGTCGTCGTCCTCCGCACACACTACGGCAGCGAGCTTGGGGACGGAGGCCATCCCGCGCGGGCGCTAGGTCTGAGAGGACGGCCTTATCGTCGGTGCGTGACCTCGCTCGCCGACAACGAGTGCGTCAACACTGCACGTCCTTTTCTTCGGCGGATCTGTGACCACCGGTGAGGAGGGAGAGAGGGGTCGTCTTTTTTAGATCTGGAGAGAGGGTGGTAGTGTGAGAAGCAAGTGGGCAGCCCTTAGCAAGAAAGCGCTGAAGCTCCAGCCTATATATATTTTTTATACTACTAGTACTGGAGGTGGAGTAGTGGTAGAGTAGTTTATATTTTCTCTGCATACAGTACCAGTTAGTCGTGCTTCAAAACTGATCGGCATGCCATTAAAAAAATAAAGGTCAATAACTAATGCGGCACCTCGGGCCAACGCGGCCAGATCGCATTTTGCACGAGAAATTACACACCATGTTTCGTTGACATGTTGTCCCGTCCCACATATCAGTGAGATGACGGCGAGTAGTAGGAGTATTTCTGAACGGACGTGTAGGCTGGGGCGCCTCTTCGTGAACCGTGGCAAACTCGCAACCGTCCACCGGCTCTTCACCTTTTCCTCTCGATTTGGAACTGCTGTCGCACGCTCTTCCTCTCCCTCCTCCATTTTCCTTCAGCCCTTCACCCTTTCTTCTACCATTGTTCGATCGTCTTCTCCATGGAGGGAACAGGCCGGAAACGACCTCGTTATTCTTGCCCCGATCTGAAAGATGACGTGGTGGAGGAACTCATTGGCGATGTCATCACCTCGGCTAGCATGGCAGGTTCGTTCAAGCCCATTCTCGACTCAACTAATAACATCATTACAAGGAACCCAAGAGTCAAGGAGCGGTTTGATCTCCCCTATCTTCTTCGTTGTGACACTGATGACTGGCACCAGCATGACGAAGGCCTCACCCTGTGCAAGTTGATGCTGCTTGATAATGATACGTATGATGTTAAGATGCCATCGCTTGAGGGCAAGGCTTGGGCGGGCGCAAATGGAGATTGGGTAGTTTACATTGGGTCCAACTGCGAGTGGGAACTTGTGAATATGTACACTCGTGACCGGGTTCCACTTCCAAAAATCTTAGCAGACTGCCCAGAGACTGAGCACACCAGTATTTTACGCACGTTCAAATACGATCATGGTGATTGTCTTCTACGGAAGATAGCAATTTGTCGAGTTCCCAACCGCTCTTGGAATTACAACAACTATGAAGTTGTTGCTATCTTCGACAAGCTTGTTGCCGTCCTTGGTGGTTTGACTCGATGGATATTGCTCAAAAATCAGTTTGTCTACACGGATGAGTATTGTGATGCAATTCAATATGAGGGCCTTGTGTTTGCTGCCACCACTCGTGGCACTGTTTTTGCATGGGATCCTCGTAGTTTTGGTACATTTGTCTTCCACCGTAATTATAATTGTTTCATCCACATGCATGTGGGTTAGCAAGTACCCTTTACTAATTAACCTTTTTGTTGTGTTTCGAAGGTCCTGTGAACATCCCACCACCTATACTTAAAAATTTTTATAACCAAGTGGGAGATGACGATGGTGATGATCACGAGCATGAGGACGAGAAATGCCCATATACTCTGTGGCGCCTGGCAACTAATTCCGATGGATCACCTCTTCTTGTGTGTATACAACCCACTGATGATGTTACTACTAAGGAAGCAGGTGTAGTCTCCCATGGTCGCACTCTCCGGACCTATTCCAACACCCGTTGCATGATATTCGGGATGAATACCAATGTGGTAGCGCCAACTCCTTCTCCCTGGTACAGAATTGATAGTCTTGGAGAAAACTCGCTCTTCCTTGGACAAAACTATCCGATGATGGTGAAAGGCGATCCAACTACTATTCACACAATGTTACTAGTACCATTTATGAGAAGCAACTGTGTCTATACCTCGGACATTTGGGTGGTTCCCTACACTGGTACTGATATAGTAGGCCGCTTCAGCCTGGATGATCAGTCCTGCATTGGTCTCCAGATCGACAATGGATGGCCCATCCCAGAGAATCACTTGTGGTTCAAAGCAAGCGTTTCCAACGCCGAGGAATGGTTGAGTTGAAGTTCATTTAATTGCTTGTTATTTGTTGTGTGGTGAAAACTTTAGTATTTATAATGTATCCTCGTTGTCGATGTGGGTTGATGACCTCTTGTATGTAATAAAATGATATGCCTGTGATAAACTTACTAAATTTATGAATGGCTTTCGAGTCACTTCTCTGAGTGAGTGGTGGAACGAGGCAAAAGAATATTTTCCGAATACATAATTGTACGTGCATTGCAACAGGTTATTGGATGAGGCCAATCAACAATAGTAGTACACTATTTGTACTAGCTTCACAAGCTTCGCGCGCTGGGCGGGTGTTTTTACTGTAGCCATATGTTAATGTGTTCGCTGTACATAACCAGCACCTCGAATCCTCGATACTAGTACTATATAGTAGTAGGAGTAAGTGTAGGAGTAGTAGGGTGGCATGGGCCAGAACAAGCATTCACGTCCAGGAGTACGGCACACGCCACCACCACAACATCCATCTGACACCATATTATTTCTTGGAGTCCGTGCTAGAGCAATCTCTTCAACCTTGTCGTTTCTCTAACTTCAGCCATCGCGCGGCGGGCGAGGTGGGGGTTTGCCAATAGTCGGTTTCCTTAACTGTGGTCCCACTTATAAGGCCAACTCCAACGCACGACCCCAAACGGACCACCGTTTTGCACGAACTCCAACGATAATTTTGACTAGAAAAGCAAGACCAAAGAAAATAAGAACCACAAGAATACATTTTACTACTCCTGTAAGTTGGATTAGTGCCTTCTCGATGCATTTATTGTTGATCTGCGGAGGCTCGATCTTGCGTGCTTCTTTCTTCTTTGAGTGTAAAGAAGTAGACGTTGCTTCCTCGCATCTAGTCTCATGTCTAGCCTCTATTCTAGTAGGAGTATCAACAAGTGCACTAATATCATCTCTAGCCTCTGTGCTAGCTAAAAGTCATAGAACATCTACTAAATTGCGCTCTATCAATATATGGATGTACTCTTCTTCCCAATACAAAAACTTGCATCCATTCTACTCCCTCCGTTGCACAATACATGCCTTCTATTTGTCAAAATATATATGTATCTAGACATGTGTTAGTATATAGGTACATTCATTTTTGGACAAATGGAAGTCAAGTGTTTTGGAACGGAGGGAGTACACAATAAATTTTTTAAGTTAGCACAACTAGTCTAATCCGAGAGCACAACCAAAGATTTGGTCGGGTTCTTCCTCCTTTTGCCGACACGTTGGACATCCAGCATCTAGGTCGTGTCATGAAAGAAAATAGAGTGGTAGTTCAAGCCACGAGATGTGCATCTTGGGTTAAACTGTAAATAGAATCTTACTACTCTTGAGTAACTCCAAAAGCGGCCACCGAAGATCTTTATTGGATTTGTTTTTCATCACCAGCACGTCACGGTGAAAGATAAGCAGGTTCAGTGGGTCCTCTTGCGTTTTCCCTGACATGTGGGGCTGCATGTGAGCAAACAGACGATGGGCTCTGTGCGTCCGCTGGCTGGCTGAGAAGAGAGATAGAGGAGGGCTGAGCACGGACTGCAGGAAATTTGTTCTACGTACCTCGATATAGGATCGATATAGTGGGGCGGCATGGGCCATAACTAGCATTCACGTCTAGCAGTACAGCACACGCCACCCACACGAGTCCCATCCGACACCAATTTTCTTGGAGTCCATGCTACAGCCATCTCTTCTCCCTCCTGTTTTCTCAGCCATCGCGCGGTGGGCGGGGTGGGGGTTTGCCGATAGTCGGTTTGCTCAACTGCGGTCCCACTTGTAAGTGAAAATGCAACAACGCACGCATTCCCGCTTGAGCAGCGTGCCGGACCAACCGTGTGGGGGTGCGACGCGAACACGGCAGGCTTTTCCTTTTGAACTCGTAACTTGTGAAATTTGGTTCTGATCCATGGCGCGACCGATAGATAGAAAATAATGATTTTGCCTAGAGTAATGAGAAGTTTGGTTCTGGTGCCGTTCATGCATGGAGTACGCATGAAAATTATGAAGTTGATGCGAAAGGTAAGATAATTACTGTAGTATCATATACTACTACATGGATTTGATGGAAAGATAAAAATACATAAGGATCCATCAACGACATCCTCACGCCCTAGTGTGTCGGGTCACCAACCGACGTGTGAGGAGCAGCGGCGTTGGCGGCGAGCTCAACGTGCTTCTGAACAGTGCCGTCTAAGGTTGCCCTGCGGTCCAAGAAGGCCAGTGTCCTATCGTGCTCCTCTTGCATGTAGTAGTCCTTGTGGACGATTTGCGCATAGACGTGGGTGATTATGTCGATGGTGTCTTGCTGCGCCAGGCGCTGCGCGGCGAGCGCAACCTCGAGGTGGACATTCTCCTGCGTGACGGCGAGCATTCACAAGGCCA
The DNA here is from genome assembly GCF_018294505.1 of Triticum aestivum. Taxonomy (NCBI): domain Eukaryota; kingdom Viridiplantae; phylum Streptophyta; class Magnoliopsida; order Poales; family Poaceae; genus Triticum; species Triticum aestivum. The sequence continues at coordinate 256,808,783 of NC_057807.1, forward strand.
CCAGTGCGTCAAAGAGGTTGTCACCATAGTGGTTGTTGAGGGTGGCCGCCGAGGTGGACGTCGGCTGGAGGCTTACGTCAAATTCGTCCGCAAGCTTCTTGACGACGGTGAACTTGTCGAGGAAACCGATGAGGACCTCTTCGAACAAGGAGACGAAGCTGTCGTCCAAGCGGACCCTCACCCTGGCGGCCACAAGCAATACTACCTGGAGACATTCCTCGGTGCCGGGCCGCAGGCCGACATCGTGGACCATCTGGCATAGCTGGCTGATGCTCGCGCTCATCGCCTCCATGGGTGTAGCTTTGCTTCTAATCAACTGATCTTGCGATCGAGTGATCACTCTTGCCCTTGGTTAGCGTGCGTAGGTGCGTAGGATTTCGTACTACTCCTCGGCCCTCTACTGCACCTGCCTTTGGTTGTATGATAGGTGGGCCAGCCACCCCCTGGGCCCATGTGTCATTGGGCCAGCCACCCCCTGGGCCCACGTGTCATTCACCCAAAGGCAGTTGCCGTAAGTCAATGAAGCTACGTCCCCCTCCGTGCCGGTGCAATATAGTCATCTCACCGGACCTCTAGTTGGGGATAAACGAGAGAAGTTTGATGTTTACCGGTTTATTGTTTCCCTTTGCATTTTGCGCCAAGTTTTGACCTTTGATTTAACTAATAAAATGTTAATGCATGTAAACAAAAATGTTTGCAAGGCTAGTCATAGTGGGAGTAACTTAGCTAGTAACATAGCGCACTTCGAATTTTTTTTGCTTATGTGACAAATAATTAATGAGAGGTGGTAACATAATATGTTACTGTAACATAGCGCTTTCCAAGAGAAGATGAGTCTATGAACTAATAAATGAAGTCATCTATGATACTACTATTATGTTACTTTGCATTATGAAGATAGTAACTTAGACTAGTGTCATATGCATGACACTAGTCTAAGTTACTCCCCACTATGACCAGCCTAAGTCACCTTACAAAAACCAAATAATCCCAAAATACTTAGGCACGGTGCATTAACTCCCTCCTTGTTTCTTATTTCGTGACATATCAACCAATGAGATATGTGGGTCGTGCATGCTTTCAATGACTTGAGACTACTGAACATGACATGCAGTGTTTAGTTCATTGCATGTAATCCTATTAGTACTGTAGTTAGCAAAAAAACATTAAGTTCTCTCGCCGATAGGAATAAAATACCATGTATTTATTTATAGAGGGAGTAGTACATTTTTTGTGACATGCATTACTAGATATTGCTAGTCAAATACTAAAATCCAGATGGACGTGGTAGTATTCCTAAATCCAGACGGTGGTGCTACTAGTACTAGTAGTAGTACTACCAATGTAGTAGTAGGAGTACTAGCACTGTAGTACCCGTTGGTCAAATTATTACGTGCTGCTCCACACAGTGAAGTGACAAGACCCTGCGCTGGAGATGACACCTGAGTATAGGCGCCGTGTTCGGCATACCATAGTCAGCATCACCGTCTGCAGTCACTATCATCACGGCTGTAGAGCTAGCCTGCTTACAACTAGCCCTGTTTGACATAATTTCCTGTGCGTAGATGCCCGTGCATTGCACGGAACACCAAGATTGGGGGTGGACGGCTCCGGCAGCGGCCATCGCGCCAGATTTTTCCACGGCCTTCTAGATGTGGTGGGAAGGAGATAAGGCTGATTGTGAGAGACTAGGAGTTGTTTGTAAATAGGGAACAAGTGCGGCATCTTTTTGCAAAAATGGAGAAGCTTGGTTTGTATGCGTCAGATCTAGATCTGACGGCTATTGGTGAAAGATGGGAGGCACAACATCATCACCAACTCAGGACCTGTTTGATTCGTAGGATTTTGAAAACGCAGGAATAGGACACGGCAATATTACAAGTTTTAAACTGATATTACAAATGTTAGGATTAATGCTGCACCTACGAAGAGGGAATTACTAGGAAGCTTACGTAAGAACTTTCGTTACTTTAGGTGGATGCAGCATTATCGTACAAACTAAAATCCACCGCCCTGACAAGTCACTAATGGGCAAATAAGTTTTCGAGTCTCTGCCCACTTGATGTTTCAAAAACAAATTCAGCTTCTGCGGAGACTTTGTCATTTAGGCTTAGACGCTTGCGGTGATCAGCACGCCATTCATTGTTGCGCCAGAGAATGCCAAACCTCATTACCTTGAGCACACTTGCCTCCAGAACAAAGAACCTGGCCAATTTAATCTTAGATGTGCTGCCTCGGTAGTCGATGAAATCAATTTCTATAAGATGGAGATCAAGGCATTCGATGAGATTGTTATAGTGCACCATATTTTTCACTTTCGGTTCTTTTTTTATCTGGAAAAGAAGAGAACATATTAGAGTAGCTAGCTGCATAAGATTGCCGTGTCATCAAGAGGTACCAATATCATTCACTCATACGATAGGGTTGGCTGGTTAGTGATATATTTTCTCTCTCTCTCTCTCTCTCTCTCTCTCTCTCTCTCTCTCTCTCTCTCTGTTTCCTCTCATTTAACTAGGAGCACGTGAAGAGCTTGGGCATTTGTTGTCTTCCACTATGTGGCCGATGCCATATTTCGCAAAAGTATGCCACATAATACGCATCCATGTCAAATCAAAAGATTTTGGCACCGCTCTCGCGATGTGAGAGAGTTGGCACCGCTGTGCACACAGACCCACATGTATAAACAAATCAATCAAACCAACTACACTAGCCTCTCACTCTCCCAAACAAGTGCTTTTTTATTGCCTCAGTCCTCTCTCTCTCCCACACAGTGTTTTTTCATTGCGTGAGTTAATTTGGCACTGCAGCAAAGTAGGTGATCCAGATTGGGGCAGCAGGTGAGCAATGGAGGGGCATCGATGCCAAATGCATCACAAGTAAATTTGGCACATGTTTTGGCCTACATAGCCCACTTTTGTACTTCTTCCGTCCCATAATTCTTGTCTTAAATTTGTCTAAATACGGATGTATCTAGTTACATTTTAGTGTTAAATACATCTGTATCTAAACAAATGTAAGACAAGGATTTTGGGACAGAGGGAATACTACCTCGTATATAGTATAAAATTTTGACCATAGATTTACCTAAGAAAATGCCAATGCATGTCACTAAAAACTACACCATTTGAAATTATGTTCAAATACGAATCCAACATATAGTTCTTAGTGACATGCATTAACATTTTGTCAGTTAAATCTATGGTCAAATTTTGATACTACAAAATTGGAAGAGTAAACCAGGACGGAGGTAGTACTTGCTCTTAGGGTAACCATAGACTTACTGGAGTAGTCTAAGTTACTTTCCACTATGACTAGCCTAGGCTACTATAGTAGTACAGCATAAAAACGATGCAGGTGATCACGTGAGAAAAAAATACTAAAAACATTTCTTTCGGTGCAGTGCGTAGATGCAGTTTTGAACACTACACTTGTCATCGTAATTTGGGAAAATTACGAAAAAAATTGAGCTACGTTGTGATTACCGTTAACTTGTAGGAAAGAAGTTTCACCTCGATGAGTAGCTTCTCCGTGCACGGAAAGCATGTAAGGAATCCAACAACTTGATCCAGATTGGGGCCGATAGATTTTAGTGCTAAGATCTTCACTGTGCGCATGGACTGGGTCAGGCTTGTGGGAATCATTTTCTAGAAGACAGTCGTAAATACATCAAGAAGAAATTTAAATATGTGAATTTCAAGAAGATGAAGAAGAAGATGAGTGTTGTACCTGAACGATTACGGATCCAATAAAGAGTTCGGAGAATTTGGCAGACGAGAACACCAACGCTGTCAATTTTGGTGCGTCAATGACCCTGATTTTTGTTGGACCTTCTAGATCCGGTACAAGCAATCTCTCAAGGAAAGGCACATTCTCAATGACCATAACGTGGAAAAGCTGGAGTGATCTCTTCCCAAATAATGTCTTGTTGCGGGGCCAGCAAGACACATAAATCAATCGGAGATTCGTCGAGGCGATGTGGAGGCTAATGAACCCGTGGATCTGCTCAAGACGAAGGTGCTCGAGCGCAGTACAGCTGCGGAGCAGGTGCTCCATAGCCTTCTTCAAGATGACAACGTCGAAGAGGTCGAGCTGCTTGAGTTGAGGGAGAAGAAGGGTGGGCGCGTCATTAATCTGGGGAAGATAGCAGGAGCTAAAGCTGGCGCGGCGCAGCGTTGGTGTGAGGTGGAGCACGGACTGCGGCAGAGAGCGACATCGTCCAGCTTCAAAGTTGAGCTCCTCGAGCTGATCTAGGGCGGGGGATAAGAACCACTCATCCAACTTGGGTTGGACCTTGCAGTTGGTACTGAACATGCATATGTCAAGGCGTCTGGCTGGCCCAGGGGGTGATGAAAGGATCTTCGAGACTGTGGCCATGCGATCCCTGTCGTAGAGGCAGCTGTCGACGGTGAGGTTGAGGGGGACGCAATGCCAGAGGGGGGCCACCGACGGGAGAGCAGGGCAGTCCGCACGGCAGATTTGGTGGGGAGGAGGCCGATGATGACGAGCAGCATGTCATCGGGGAGGCTGCTGATGAAGTCCAGGCTCGCCAGATGCGGTTTTGGCTCGAGCTGCCTCCGCTTGTTGGCTGCCTCGCTGTCCATCTCAACCGGCGGCGACGCTGGTGTACAAGTGTGCTGGTGTGTGTTGTGTGTTGGGTGTGCGCGAGTGCGTCCTTGTGTGCATGACGCCGCGCAGTGGTGAATTGTACGTGAGTGCGTCCTTCACGTGCAAGAAGTTTGTCCTCAATGCGCCCTCAATTTAGTAGCATGCGGGGTGCTACCCCGAGTGGTTTCAACTTTGTTTACTTCACCGCGTGTCAGATGGGCCTCTAGTTTACTTATTTTCACCCACTACCACATGGGCCAGCACACGAAGATACAGAACATGAGCTGACAAGGCAACATGTGGATTGGTTGACCGGTCAACTAAACAATATATGGAGCTATACACTGACACAGTGAGCGTATAATCCATCGGTTTAGAGAGTTCGAGTGAGAGGGGAGGCCTGTGAGAGATAGCAGAGAGAGAGAGAGAAAGAGCTACTCCCTCTATTCGATAATGTAGTTCCAACATTTTTTTAAGTCGAACTTTTGAAACTTTGACCAAGTTTATAAAGAAATTACTTATATCTACAATACCAAAGATAAATGATAGTATGAAGTAAGTACATGTTGTGATGAATCTAATGATCGATCCAGATGTAAATATTTTTCTCCACATATACCTGGTCAAACTTTTTCTCCACATATGCTTATGGACGTGGCAGAGTCCCTAACTAGAGAGAGAGAGAGAGAGAGAGAGAGAGAGTGAGTGGAAAAAGTGTGTGTGCGTGTGTGAAAGAGACATGGACAACACAAGATAAAAGTAGAGAAAAAGCATGCGTGTCTTATGCAAACATATCACACGTGCATCTTCGACAACGGAGGCAAGGTGAGGAGATAGTGTGTGGTTGTTTGAAACCGAGAGAGCAAGACCCCTAGCACGTGGCCAAGAGTGGTCTGACAAACGAGGGAGAGAGGTCGAGAGAGACATACGGAGAAAATGCAGACATGGGGAGGAGAGAGTGTATGTTTGTCATAGAGAGATCCCCTGGAGATCGTGATGGGACTACATGGGTGGGATATCGAGTGACAAGGTGTGTGCGCGATAGAAGATGCCCCGAGAGATATTGAGATAGACGTATGTATGGAAGGAGACAATACGTGTGTTCCCGATGGCTAGTAAGAGATAATCATACTTAGGAGGGGGGAGTGCTTGCGCCTATGATGGAGTGAGGGATTATGGTACTTAGGGGGGGTGCGTGTCACATGGAGAGAGAACAAGGGCGGAGAGTGTTGGATGGGTCTATATGTATAGCGCGAGCGAGACATGTGTATGTGCGAACCAGGGAGATATAAGGCCAGTTTGGCTTGCGTCCTGAGCATCTTTTTCCTGGCCTGGGGTTGTGGCTGGATTTCATGCATGCTTGTTTGGTTGCTACCCTGTGAAAAAGAAAGCCCGCCTGGCCTGGGTTCCCTTGCACTTTAATTAGCCTGGCTGAACTCCAGACACTGCAAGTAGCCTGGCCCAGGCTACCGATTTTGAATGCCTATCCGTGCGTAGTCATCTGGCCACGAGGCTAACAGCAACATGGATGGATATTAGCATTAAATAATTGGTGCATGGATTGATTGATGGGACGTTGATGCTTTGCCTGGCCCAGGCATGAACCAAACGCTTCAGCACCACACAAGCCTGGCCAGGAAGAAATATTTTACATCTCACATCCACACCAGGCAGTACCGGCCATCAAGGCATGAGGGTCAGGTTACGAACCAAACTGACCAATAAAGTTTGAGAGAGATTGAGGAGCCATGATAAGGCTGAGTGGTGCGTAAGATAGCTAAGAGGGGGAAAGAGATATTCCATCCGCTCGATAATGCAGTGCATGTAAATTTTTTAGAAGTCAAACTTTGGAAACTTTGATCAAGTTTACGCAAATGTTATTTATATCTACAATACCAAAGATACATCATACAAAACTACATCTCATGGTGAATCTAATGGTATATGTTTGCCGTACTAGATGTAATTTTTTTTCTCCACGTACATGGTCAAACTTTGTGACATTTGACTTTTCAATAAATCTATATGCTATGGACCAAGGAGAGTTCCTCAGTCGAGACAGATCAAGTGCGTGTGAAGGAGAATGAGGAAGTGTGCAAAAAGGAGTATGTGTGTGAAAGAGAAAGTGACAACAAACGATAAATTAGAGAGAGAGTGTGTTTTTTCGTTTCTTATGCGAACATATCAAGCATGCATCTCCGAGATGGAAAAGCGAGGCGAGGAGATACACGAAGATAGCTAGTGTGTGATTGCTTGCAACGGAGAGAGACACCCCTGTAGCACATGTCCAATAGAGGTCTGGCCAACAAGGAACAAAGGTCGAGGGGACACATGGATGGCATGGACGCATGGGGAGGGAGAGAGGGTGTGTTTGTGATAGAGAGATCCCGTCGAGATCGTGAGGGGACTATATGGGTGGGAGATCGAGGGAGTGCGTGCGCGATTGAAAGATGCCCCGAGAGAAATTGAGATAGACCATGCACATGTTTGTGATGGAGACTAAGATTAGCTAGTCATATACATATAGGGGGGACTGCGTGTGCCTACAATTGAGTGAGAGACCATCATACTTGGCTAGCTGGGCATGAGATTGTGTGTGTGCACGTGGGAGATGGAGAGAGAACGAGGGGGAGAGATAGAGTTTTAGATGGGCCTATCGAGTGAGAGTGAGATATGCATGTGTATATGTGACCTAGGTGGATGGAGAGTTTGAGCGAGGGGGGAAGAGTTCCGAGACGACATAGTGGTGCGTGAGAGGATTACGGGCAAAGAGCCAAGGAATTTGTGTGCGTACGATGAGTGCACCCAAGATATCTAGCTTCGACTAGCTAGAGTATCATACATAGTGTGCGAGAGAGACCTATAGATGGTGTATATATGCATGCGAACTAGAAAGACCCTCCCCACACACACACAAAGAGAGGGAGAGAGAGATGGAGAGAAAGGGAGAGGGACCAACAAGGTTTTTGTGTCGGATGCGTGCGACAGAATTGAAGATTTTCGGCGAGAGAGAGAGAGAGAGAGAACGGGAGTCCGGGAGAGGGGGAGGTCGCATTGTATGCATCAAAGACTGATATAAACCATGTTTCGGTATAAACTTGCATTCAAATATTTAAATTGGAGAACATGTTGTCCGCAATCCAGACATGAACGGATATATGCGTATATCAAACAAGTTCATTAATTTGACTTTCAACATGTTCATGGAGTACTATAATACTGTACAACATGCTACTCGATTGAGGTGTTCAATTTTGGATTTAGTTCACTATTTTGACCTACTTTACGAGCTATTTCATTGAATCGAGATATTTCATTTTGGGTTTGATTCACATTTTTGAGTGGGTCAACTATTTGTCATATAGTAAATCGCTAGCAATGAGCATGTAAAAACACATTACTCCTGAGCATCATCTCTCCATCTAAAAAAGAAGTGGCAAGCTAATATTTCAAAATTTGATCCGAATCGACTTGGTAAGGTAGATGTGGATGCTCGTTCTCCCAAAATTTTAACGAACCGTTAAACATCCTCTCTGCTCGGTGGAATTCGCCCGAGCAAATAAATGGGAGACGCGAAATTACCGTCCTATGTGGGACACGCATCAATTGGCCCGTTGTACATTGAGGGTAGGTTCGTAACTTCATCCAAGCGTGCCTTCTCCTCGGCCGAAATGACATGTGCCGAATAATTCATAAACCATGGTCGGCAAAAGACACTCTCCTCGCCCGAAATAGCTCGCGCCCACTATTTCAAAACACGCTCTCCTCGCCCGAAATCGCTCGCGCCCACTATAGTTCAAAACACGTCCTCCTCGCCCGAAATCGCTCCCGCCCACTATTTGGGGAGAAGCAAAGTTACAGTACTATCCCCGACCCTCAGTACACAGACCCAAGCCGAGAAGCCTATAGGCAAGGGTAGAACTGTAACTCCCCCTCACATTTCAGACAAATGCGTCCGTAAGACATGGTTCCACTCCCCTCC